>NW_010298169.1:0-5253 GCF_000700745.2 Antrostomus carolinensis
GGGAAACACCAAAGAAAGAGATTTTTCCCCCCAAAGTACAAATCCTGCCACAGCACCTTGGGAAGAGCAGGGACCCGACACTCCCAGCCCTTCAGAAACTGATCAGGCCTCACAGGCACACTGTGGCCTTCCTGAAGCGCTGCCAGGGCAGAATCTTTCTCTTGGAGGATTCGGCAGCAAAATTCAAGTTAACCAAAGGGGAGCAAAGCTGGGCCGTGCACAAAGCACTCAGATCAGTGATGCTGCTGCAGCAGATCCTCACAGCGCAATGTGCCCACCCTGGCTCCAGGACATGCCCCCATCTCGGCTAATGATGGCTAACGATGGCTCAGGTGAGCCCGGGGTGGCCCGGCACCGCTGCTGGAAGCCCTGCAGGAGCTGCAGCCACCCTGCTCTGCTCCAGCTCCTGGCTGCCTCGCACCCGCAGCCCTGGGTTTGCCGCCCTGACCTACGTGCTTGTTTCCATGTGAGGCTGGGAAGTGGGGGTAGGTCCCTGGGGAAAAGCGGGTTCCATCTAGCGGGAAGAGCAACAATAAAAGGATTATGGTCCTATGTGAAAATTAACTCATTTCTACAACTAAATTAGGGACAAACGTCACAGCAGTACCTTGACTTGCAGGTAGTGCCCTGTGCTATGGGCCAATAAATCTCTGAAGCCTGTTGAGCTGTCAGAGGCTGTTTACTTCCCCCCCTCTATCAAATAAATCGTTCACAAGGCTGCTATTTTTGTAAGCTTTACACACAACTTTTAAAGTTACTTCATTAGCTTGTTTAAACATCTCACACACCTGAGGCTGGGCACAAGCTACATGAGGAAATCTCTTAAGAGGGAGAGTATACATTTTTCTCTCATTATTTTTTTTGAGAGACTTGTGAAGAGTTCCTGAGTGCATTTGCTTAATAAATCTAAACAAAAAAAGATTAAGGGGCAGGTTCTTCTCTCACTGACACAGATGTGAAAGGTGGCTGTCTTGTAGCCACACTGAGCTGCACTGACTCACTCGTATTAGTGAGCAATAGTAACTGGGAGCTGTGGTGGGTGATGCTCACGTGAGCAGATCCAATTGTGAGTACACAGAGGAAGCAGGCAGATGAGGTAAGAAGCTGCTATTCTTACACTCTCCATTTTCAGACTTGAGCAAGGAAGAAGGAGCATGTGTGCAATAATGTGTGATATGAACAGAAGAGCTACTAAATTGGAAGGCCTTTTCATAGTCTTTGATATGAAAAGCCCTGTTCTGCCCATGATGTATTGCCTTTGGGGGATGCTGGGATTTCTCTTGTGCTTTCTGCGTTAAGATGTAACTCACAACGCTGGGAAAACCTGATGCTTTTAAATATCCCATTGACTCGGCTGAGGAAAAACGCCCCAGAGCTGATTGCATCAGTGAGGATGTGTTGTTACAGACAGAGTCAGGAGCAGGAGGGCGGGAGCAGAGCCGAGGAGAGAAATGTGACTTCATGCTGTTACAGAGCGATGTGAATTCCTGCAGGGATGTTTCTTGCTGCAAGTGGAGAGAGAAGAAAAAGGATGGCAGTAGCTGGTTACCTTGAAGAGGGAGCAATTCTGAAGCACCTTGCAAAGAGGCAATTTTTCAGGTGCCAGTGCCTACATCAGGAAGACATGAATATGTTGGGTCTTGGTACCCATGTGGACAAGGCAAGAGGCATGCAAGGGGGACCAACAACTGGAGCCTCCTTCCCCAAATGTTTCTTCGCTGGGTGAAACTACCTGGCAGCAAACCTGCCAGCAACACTAGCAGGCGATCGGTCTCTGTGTGCAAAGCCTTCTGATGGAGTCTGCTTCAGCTCCATCCACCTCTGTCTGCTGCCAGTGGCTGGGGAAGGCTGACAGATATAAACTGGCGCCCCACAGGGTCATTTCCGTCAATGAGTCACTGAACTTTACAACTGACCCACTGAACAGGGGAAATTGTGCAAGAAATGCCAACAAAATTATGGAGATGTGCAATTAGAAAAGAGCTCTCCTGCCCTCTAGTGCTCTTCCCCTCTCCCGGGCGGCTTCTCCCACCCCAGCCCTTGCTCCCATGCTCTCACCCTGGCTTGTGGGGCCAGGGCCGGGTGATGATGCAGTGTCTGTTCCTGCAGAAAGGCCAGGAGATAGCAACTGTTCACCCCCAAACACAGCTGTCCAAGTGGGTTTCAGCAGCAGGGAATAACCAGGATTATGCAGGGAAATGTAATTTAGCCAACTACCTTCTCTCATGGCGGATTCCAGACCAGCACTGGACTTTGTAACATTGGTCGCTGTGATTGCAGTTTGTTTAAGACAGAACCAGCTCCCTGTAAAGACCGTATTCAATATGCACGAGGATCCCTGGGCGACAG
Organism: Antrostomus carolinensis; assembly: GCF_000700745.2. Taxonomy (NCBI): domain Eukaryota; kingdom Metazoa; phylum Chordata; class Aves; order Caprimulgiformes; family Caprimulgidae; genus Antrostomus; species Antrostomus carolinensis. Next base: position 2,350 of record NW_010298169.1, read on the forward strand.
ATACACCACGGTGACCCGACGTGCCCCTGCCACCATACACGCTCAGCCCTCAAGGTGGAAAGATTTACGACTGGGAAGAGGTGAAAAAAAATATAGTACAAGCAAACCAAAGCAAAAGGACAAGATTCTCACCTCGTGTTAATGGATGCAACTCCTCTGAGGTCTTAAGGGGTGGAAAAAATAGTGAGACATCGGTGTACGGCGAGGAGAGGAATTGTTCAGGGAAGGAGCATGATCGTGGGTGACAGGCTCTGGGTGAGAGACTCAGAGGAGCGCTGCAGAAAGGTCCAGTGCTGGCAGCTGAAGTAGGCAAGGACACAGCTTCTGTATCAGGCCCCTGGAAAAAAAATATATATGTGATCTGGGCTGCATCACACTTCATGTGAGCAAAAAAGCACAAATGACAGACCTTGGGTTTGGTCTTTCAGCCTCAGTGTTTTGCAGGAGCTTTTTTCGGTGCAACAGGTAAGAGTACCCAAGTGGGGTGGAATTTTCTCTGGTCCAGCCAGCAGTGTCCTACTCTGGCACATGATTGACAGGACTCGGTTTCTACCAGCTTTTTCCCTTTCAAAAAAGCGGATTTTGGGTGCTGACTCTAGAGGGCAGCAGATGCCGGCACATGGGGCTGGGGGGGACCGCGCTGACACCCCTTGCGCCCGCCCCAGACCTGAGCCGAGCAAACACTCCGGTGGGAGGAGGAGGAAACCATCCCGGCACTCCTCATCCCGAGGAAGCAGCAGTGAGGATGCTCACCAAAGGCTCACGCTGTCCCTGAGCATCTGAGCACAGAAATGGGGGACCAGGAGGTGGGGAGACACCAGAGTGGTCAGTGAAGGGGCTCGTCCCCATCTGCAGGTGGGACATCCCAACCCTGAAACACCTTGGTCCCTTCTCTGTTTGGTCACAGACTTTTATTTATTTTTTTAATTTTTTTTTGTATTATTTTTTTTATTCCCCAGACAAACCTCTGAAACGGATGAGGCACCAAAACCAAACATGAAAAATCTCAGCCCAAATCCCCACCCAAGCATCCCTGCCAGGGCAGGGCTATGCAGCTGCAGATCTCCTTTCTTGGACTCATCCCTGGCTTCAGGAGCCCAAGACTGACAGATCCTTTGGCTGCTTGAGATGCGTCTCCCAGTGTTTCAGGGCTCCCCATCTGTAAAACACAGCCAGCCACGCAGGGAAGGGGGCAGAGACCCAACGATGCTTAGGGCACTGGGGCTGGGTGGTTTAACAAAAAAAGAAATAAAAAAAATTGCACTTTCAGATCTGTTAAAGTGAAGCTTTTTGATGTCACTCTCTTAGTCTTTTGTGAAAGGAAGTAAATAGGGAAAAAATTTTTAGAGTCACACTGCTGCAGGAAGATGAGGTGGATCTGAGGAAGAAGGCTGAGAAGAGCTCCAAGCCCTGGAATTATTAAAAAGAAAATCAGAGACAGAGAGAGATTAACAACTTCTGACAACCTCCTTGTACAGTTGAAGTAATTAGGAAGATGAGGGTGGAAGGAGAGAAGGCTATAAAGGTTCTTTCTCTGGCTTAATCTTATCCCTCTACTGGGAACTATATTTCACATTGGAAAAATAAGCATGTGCTTATTGGCTAACACCAAAGTGAGAGGCTAACAAGCTGTCTGGTACCCCGAGGTGTTTCTGTCAGCACTTCCTTAGTGGTCAGATGTCTGGCTGTCCTTCCACCTCACTACGCAGAGGTTCACATCGATAGCTCATCCTCTTGGGGTTTATTGAGACAGTGGCAGGTAACTCAATGAAGATCTTTGCTGTGCATGGTTGATCTCAGCTGCTGACTTCACTGCCCAAACCGTATGTCCATCCTTGCTGTCCCTAAACAGCAAAAGCAACTCAGAGCAGTGACTCTGGAGCCTGTCCTGACTCATGTGCTGTGGGTTACCTTCCAGCTCTGGAGTCTTTCTTGCTGAGGACAGGAAAGGTGGGAAGACCCCTCTTTGCTTTCAGAGCCCAGGGGACAGTATGTCCTGGGCAGTCCTTTCCACTTGCAAACTCTGAGAGTATCTTCCCAGAGACACGGATGCTCCCAAGTCCATCCCTGTAGGATGTCTTGCACATCAGCACGTGCCACCCTGCATTGCAGAGGTAGACAAGCACTGTAGTTGGAGCTAAAGGGTTGAATGAAAACAACAAACAAACAAAACAACAACAACCAAAAAAAGTGGAGATTTTTCTCAGACCACCAGCTGCTACTGTTGCAAAGGGGCCCGGCTGGGCAGCATTTCCTTATGTCCCAATGGTCCACTGGCAGCAAAACCAAAAGAGGACTCAACCCACTGAAAACAGCACCTGTGTGTTTGCCCACAGCCAGCAGCCACCAGCTCTTACAGACCTTGACCAACCCCAGTGCGCTGAGCAAGAGGAGAACAAAGTTGTGTCATGGCACAGGCTGCTGGGTGCATCTGCTGTGCAGGAAACTTACCTTAGACTCTGCTTGGTACAACTGAATTTTTCCTTCCTCTGAAGCATCATTACAGGTCACTGCTGGAGATGGGACACAAGGAGATGGACACACTTCTCAGGCAAATGTTCTCTTTCTCTAAGAAGCTGGTCCTGCTGCCCACAAATATTGGAGAATCTCCACATCCAGACCTGCTTCATCGCAGTGCAGTTCGCATCCACCTTCACAAAGTACCTCCTGGAGATGGAGACAAGTCACCACGTAGGCGGGGGGTATTCAGGAGGGACAGGATGGAGGGGCCCAATTCAGAGCATCGGATACAAATCCAGCCTTCCACTGCACAGCCACTCCATACACAAACTCTCTTTAAAACCTCGCTTCTCTGCCAGGTCATTGTCCATGGACAAGTGACCCTACTGCCTCACACAACAGAGCAAGAAGAAGTTGAAGGTGACCCAAATCACTCCTTGCAGG
>NW_010298169.1:5303-5589 GCF_000700745.2 Antrostomus carolinensis
CCAAAGTCAAATAATAAAAATTGTGTTATGGAAACAGAGGTCACCCAGAGAAAAATGTAATTGGACATGACAGCCCAGCTCCCTGATTTCCTCTCTCTGCCAGTCCCGGGTGGGGAGACCTTGTGCCCAAGCCAAAGTGTCACCTGCCCACGATAGCGAAGCACCATACAGTTCATACAGCTGACAGCAGACACACAGACCTGAATGGGGGAGAGGGACCTGAGGGAGCTGGGTGAGATGCAGAGGGTCCTGGTTTAAAATAGCAGAACTCTTGCATAGCAGGAAT
>NW_010298169.1:5638-8242 GCF_000700745.2 Antrostomus carolinensis
CAGGTCAGGATTGAGATGTGCTGAGTCCTGGAGACCGTGAAAGCAAAGGATCCAGGCTGGGGAAATGCAGGGCTCCCTCTGAGCAGTGAGTGGTACAAGCATAGAGGATGTGCATGGGAGGAACCACGTTTGCTTATGGAGGGCATCACTTTCAGTGCAGAAGCTAATCTGGGGCAGGCAGGCCTTTCTGTGCCTCAGTTTCCCCTTTTGTTCCTTACACCTTTGCAATTAGACAAGAAAGGCACAGACTCCTGTGCACCTCATTTGTGAGAACAGAAACTGGACTGGCAGCCAGTACAAAGATGAACCAGCGATTCTCACCCAGCTCCTCTGAGGTCCCTCTCAGAAGTGCGGGGTGATGAGCTGCAACGTCTCATGCAAGTCTCTATTTTGCCTCTCCTGTCCCTGCAGGAGGGACTGGCCCACCCCCATGCCACTGCCATTATGCCACACAAGTCCTAGCTTGCATACATTTCAGACAGCATTGTAAATGTGGGGCACGTAGCCCTGATAATGATGCAAACTTCAAACCATTATTTCTCAGCCCAGAGCACTTCTCTTCGTCGTCAAGCCAGTGCTGATGGGTTGTTTAGTGTAGTTTTTTCCTCCTTCCATTTTTTTTTTTTTTATTTTAAACTTGACCTCCTGATTCTGCCTGGGAATTTATGTTGGATTCTTTTTATTATTGCTTTTTTATTTTTTGCACAAAGTTAGCAGCAGGGAGATAAACTTCCCATGAAGTCCATTTACCAACAAAGCTTTTTGTAGCAGAACAGACAATGGAAAAGCAAAACTAATGCTCTGGCTGGACACAACATTTCCAGCACCATGGTGACTGCAGCGGCTGCTCTCTGTCCCCCCGCAGCCAGTCCAGGGGTGACCTTCAGCTCCATGAAAAGATGATTTCCTCATCAGCTGTGTGCTTGCCTACCTGGGCTGAGGGGTCCCACCACAGGAGCTGGAGTTTCTCAACTGTTCGGCAGCCCCATCTTGGCAATTGCCTCTCCAATTGTCAGCTTCGTTATCTTGTTTTGCTTCTTTTGGTCTTCAGTGCTTCCCTGCAGGCTGGGATATTTGAGGGATGTCTCCTGTGTGCTTAGGGTGGCTGGATTTAACCAAGGAATAAGGAGAGAAAATAAAAAGTGTGGTGAGATGGAGGGGTCGAAATCTCAGTCAGAGCCCTGTCTCCATTAACCAAGGAATCTCCAGGGCACCGGGGAGAAGACACCAAGCTCACAAACCTGAATTTTCCTGCCGTCTATCTCTGCACATGTAACTGGAGCCCCTCGAAGCAGCCAGTCTTCCTGGGGAGCTGTGATCAGCCCCAGCCTCCCAGCTCTCTGGGCTGGCCCGTGTCCCCCGGGTTGAAGCCCTGCATGGGGTGACAGCATGGTCTGGTGAGGAGGTGATGGGTGGGTGCAACCAGCCCAGATGCTCTTGTCATTTCCTGCCTGGAAGAAAAGGCATAGATGAGCTCCTTCCTCAGCAAGAGCAGCCCCTGCACTCCTGCAGGTCATTCAACCCTCGTTACTGCGGGGCCAATCCTCTCTTCTCCCCAGCTTACAGGTGGCCGGGGTTTAACTCCATTTCTGATAAAACTGCCACAGCTGCGGTCTGGATGGCAGAAAACCCAGCATGCAGTACATTTTAGATGGACATTAAAACCCATTTCCTTGTGGCTGTGACAGGAAGAAAATAAACCTCTCATTAGCCCCTGCAGTGAGCTGGAAAAGCAGTAAAAGCCAAACCCCAACCTGAAGGAGACACAAGGGATAAAATCAGGGAATCATAGACCAGTCACCTTCCAATAACAAGAAAATTAACTGATTTAAATATTGAAGCATCCACATGAGCTGGATGAGTGGGGACAACCCCTTGGCAAAGGGAATTGCTGCCCATGAGACCCCCCAACAGCAGGACACACAGCACAGGCAGTGGGGAGAGCTGCTGGCCACCCCACCGCTTACAATAACTCCCAGGGGCCCAAATAATTTTATATAAACTGGGCCACCTCCCCAGTTAAACTGGAGCCAGTGCACTGCCTGCATCCCCCCCGGTGGGTTTGGATTTGCAAACACAAGAAGATGCTGAGGCTGCGGATGTGCTGGGAGAGAGCTGGAGCTCGGCGGAGGCTGGGTGGGAGTGAGCTGAGGAGGGGGAACACGGCTGCTCCGTGTTATTGCAGGGATGCTGCTAAGGCACCGTACAGAGCAGCAGCGTCACCTCTGTGTCCAGAGAGGCTCTGGACTGTTGAGCAGCAAGACCTGGGAGGACTCAAAATAGCTGTCTGAGACCCAGTGATGGCTGAGCAATGCTGGGGAGAACTCCAAAAAAGAGCAGGGGCTGGGCAATGCCACTGTGGATCTCACCTACTGTGACAACTCCAATGCAAACACATGAAGAAAAACACAGAACCTTCTGCTGGTGGATGGAGCAGAAGCCATAAGCTTTTGGAGAAGCAGCCTGGGGATTGCAGGGGGCAGGTCCAGGAACATGCAATGCAATGGGCAGAAGCAGCCCCTTCCCTAAAGCCACTGGGTCTGGGCAACACAGGTGGCAAACCTGCAAATGTTGCTGTGAATTTATAAACTTCACCTTCAGCAG
>NW_010298169.1:8256-9114 GCF_000700745.2 Antrostomus carolinensis
CCCCAACATCTCAGCAAAGTTAAAGCAGAAATGGAAAAGATCCAAAGTGCAACAAATAGTATCAATAATCCATGAGAAGAGATTAAAAAGATTTAGCACTATTTAGTTTAAGAACAAGAGGGATGGGATAGAGGTGAAGATATGGAGGGCATGGCAGAGGCATACAAAGTAACGGCAGGTGTAGAGGAGGTGCCTGGGAGCACACATTTGCCCCTGAAGCACCAAAACAGGCGGCATTCAGCACAATTAGAGGATGATACTTTTCAAACCAAGAGCAGGGAATGCCAACAGGCAGAACTGCAGGACTCCCTGTCATGAAGTTTCATGGGGAGGTGGAGTTTAGCAGGATCCACAACACCAGCAGGCATAAACCAGAACAACATCGATATTTGGCAGGGTTAAATTGACTAAAATACAAACCATCCTGTCCAGGATTTTGTCCTTTTGAGGTTTCCAGCATGGTCTCTGCTGAAGACAGGACACAGGGGTGGAAGAACAAACCTCCAGGTGTAATTCCTCCACCTCCAACCACCTCATGTTAAATAGCCTGAGGACAAGCCCAGAGCTACTGATGGGGAAAGAGGAGCTGGATTTCAGCATCTGCCTGGAATAGATCCCGTCAGCGTCCTTGAGGGACTTGGCCGTGAGATGAGAGAAATACATTTGAGGACTTATAAAAAAAGCAACAGTGAATAATAATACTTGACACCTACGGTGTGCCCTTCATTCCTGGATCTCAAAGTGACGGTCTGTGACTCTCTTGTGGCTGCCTCCAGAAACTGAGGCACAATGAAACATGGGCACACATAAGGCCACATCTCCTTCATGCACGTGCAACGCACCGACAGCTTTCCCTCC
>NW_010298170.1:0-1330 GCF_000700745.2 Antrostomus carolinensis
GAGAGGAGCGCGGAGGCAGCGGTGATCCCCGAACAGTTACAGTGGGCGGGGGAGTGAAAGGGAGCTGCTACCGGGCTTTGCAATGGGGGAGAGAGGAGGGTTCTGGGGCCGGCGGGACCGAGCCCTGCTGTGGTGCGTGCTGGGGGCGGTGTGGGAGGCGGCGTGGGGGCAGCTGCGCTACTCGGTCCCCGAGGAGCTGCCGAAGGGCTCGTTCGTGGGCGACGTGGCCAAGGACCTGGGGCTGCAGCTGCCTGCGCTTCACGACCGCGGTGCTCGGATTATGCAAGAAGGTAAGCGGAAATATTTCGCTCTGAACGCAAAGACCGGCCATTTGTATGTAAATGAACGAATCGACCGGGAAGAACACTGTGGACGAAAACCAGACTGCATATTAAAATCAGAAATTCTTCTTCAGGGACAGATGAAAATATATAAGGTGGCTATTGAGGTTACTGATATTAATGATAATACTCCCGTCTTTCAACTCAGTGAATTCGTTCTGAAAGCGAGTGAAAATGCAGTGAAAGGCTCGCGCTACCTCCTACCCAAAGCCCACGATCCCGATATACAGCAGAACACTGTACAGGCTTACGAACTAAGCGATAACAAACATTTCTCCCTGGAAGTGCAAATGGGACCCGACGGAGCGTCCCGAGCTGGTGCTGGCGAAGGCGCTGGACCGGGAGGAGGCGGCGTTTCACGAGCTGGTGCTGAGGGCGATGGACGGCGGAGAGCCGGCGCGGACGGGCACGGCGCGAATTCGTGTGGCCGTGCTGGACGCGAACGACAACGCGCCTGTGTTCAGTCGGGCGGAGTACACGGTGCGTGTGCCGGAAGACGTGCCCGTGGGATCAGTGCTGCTCACCGTGAACGCTACAGACGCCGATGACGGAATTAATTCAGAGATCATTTATTCCTTCACAGAAATGACAAGCAAAGCGTCTTCTCTTTTCCATCTCGATCCCAAGACAGGGGAACTAATAATTCTCTGCGACCTGGACTATGAGGAGGATGAAAGTTATGAGGTAGAGATACAGGCGCAGGATGGGGCTGGGCTATCGGTCCGGGGAAAAATCTTGGTGCATATTGACGACACGAACGACAACGCGCCCGAGATCACAGTATCAAGTAGCATAACAGATATTTCTGAAGATGCGCCGGCGGGAACAGTTGTCGCTCTTCTGAGAGTCAGGGACCGGGATTCGGGCGAGAACGGGGAGATCAGCGTGTCCCTGTCGGACAGTCTGCCGTTCCACCTGGAGAAGTCGTTGGAGGACTATTACCGCGTGGTGACGGCGAGAGAGCTGGACCGGGAGGAGGTGTCGGAGTA
>NW_010298171.1:0-1687 GCF_000700745.2 Antrostomus carolinensis
GCATGCCGGGCAGGGGAAGGGGCTGCGGCTGCGGTGCTGTGTGTGGGACAGGAAGGGCCCACAGGAGCGGGCAGCCCTGGTGATGTTTCCCAGGGTTTTCCCCAGTTAGGGCGTGCACCAGCAGCAAGAGGCGCTGGTTCAAAAGTCACTTGTTGGGGCCTCTTGTTGGAACCTATTAGCAGCAAATAAATAACATTTATCTTAACGGTGTGAGTGAGATGTCGGGGCCACAGGATTGATGTGGCGTCAATAGCCCCGGTGTGTTTGCCTGCCAGCCCGGTGGGCCCCCCCATGCTGCACCCTGTGCAGTGGGGCTGTGCACACACACACGTGTGTGCACGTGGGTCTGCACGTCCCCTGCTCTGGCTCCCCATGGTTCAGCCCTTGCACGCCAATGGTGAGGGCTGTGTAAGGCTGTCTGTCCCCAGGTGCTCGGGATGCCGAAGGGACCACGGCTGGCACAGGCACACCACTGCTGGGGGCCCGGCAAGCTCGGCAGTTGTTCAGCTGAGAGCCAACTAAGTGCCAGGCAGGTGTGAGCAAACAGACTGGCTGTGTCCTGGGAGGAAATCAATAGGAGATAAGGTGCTGCCGGCCCATCATGTACCGATTAGCAGCGTGGCACAGGCACGGAGGAGGTGCTAGGAGCTGCAAGCCAAGCTGCCCTCCCCTGTGGCTGCAAGCAGCATCTGAGGACAGGCTGGTGGCCAAGTCCATCCCTGGGGACAGCTGAAGCCCCCGTAGCACTGGGGCTTTGCAGTGACCCTGAGCACCAGCCTTGTGGCATGGGGCTGCAGACCATCACCGTGCAACCTGCCTGCCTGGGCCCCAAGCTCCACACGTGGCTTCAAGTCAAACCCCAGTGGCTCAGCAGCACTTCCCCGGGCTGGGGGAAGATTAATATCACCCCCATAGGTCCCTGTCCAGTGCCCCAGAGACCGCAGGGCTCGTAATGCTTCACTCTCAGCCATGCAGCCCCTCCGCTGCCTGGATGGGACAAATGCCAGCGGGAGGCAGAGCTGACGGACCCTTTGCAAGGACATGGAAGGTCCCAGGTCCCACTGGCAGGACAGGGCGGGCAGCACAGGGCTGGGGCAGAGGCTGCGTGCCCCACACATCCTGGCCCTGTGGCAGGGCTGGGAGAGCCACGTCACTGTCGGTGGGCAGAGCCAGCGCTCAGCAGGGGCAGGCTGCACACACTGGGAGAAGTGGGATATTTTTTTGACATTTTCTAAGCTGCCCAGTGTGGCTGACAATTTTTAATGTACTAACTGCCTGGTCCAGTGAGCTGATTAATTGGTGCTGTGGAGATCAATACAAAACAGAAAATTAAAACAATTTTAAAGTGATTAAGTAGTTTAACACCTGTCTGATGCCACGTCAGGGCTGGGAGACAAATAAAGCAGGTGGCAAAGGGCCTGCTGTAGCTGGGGAGAGTGACAAATCGCAGCCGCAGCCTGGCTGCCCCACGCATCCCTGCAGTCAGCCGGGTCCCCTGAGCAGGGCTGCCCTGCACAGGACCCCGGGGCAGTGGCCAGGACCACCCTCCTCTCCTGCCCACTCTGCCCGCCGCTGCTCTCGCCATCCCGTTTCCCATACAGAAAGCACCGGCCTCTTGTTGCTGCAGCAGAGCAGCCCCCGGTCAGCACTGGGGGTCTCGACAGAGCACGTGGAGCCTGGTCAGCAG
>NW_010298171.1:1787-2062 GCF_000700745.2 Antrostomus carolinensis
CGGGGGCGTGTGGATGGAGCGCAGGCAGGGCAGTCTGGCAGGCAGATGGATGGCAGCTCCGCTTCAATTCTGCATCCCTTTTCTCCCAGACAAACCCCGTCGGATTTTCATAAATCAAAGCGCCACACTGTTTAATAAAAATTTATTGACTTACAAGTGATTATTTATCAAAAGGCCATTAATAGCGGCTCCGGGAATGATGTGCTACTGGGTGGTGCGTGGAGACTAATAGCAAATCAATGCCAGGAGCCGGGCAGAATGCATATGAGGGCCCC
>NW_010298171.1:2146-13935 GCF_000700745.2 Antrostomus carolinensis
AGCGGGCTGCATGGCTGCTGCAGCTGGAGCCAGCAGCCCCTACCCCGCGGGCCGCCCAGCACTCCCCCTGGTTATTTATCGCTTACAAATGAAATGATCGATACTTTTAATCTAGAGCTAAATTTATTAACTTTCCCATCGGAGAGAGACATATTGACTAGGGGTATGGGGAGGGGGAGCCAAGGAAAGATGGATGTGTGCCTCCTAACCTGTCCAGCCAGCTCCTGGAGCATCCTGGCAGCAGTGGGGCTGCTGGGGATGATCCCCAAACTCAGTGGGGCGGCTGAAGGTCCCGCAGAGCAGGGCAGGCAGGGGAAGGCTCCTGCACATGACCACGGCATCTGTGACAAGGCCGGGGGGAGCAAGCTGTGGGACAGGCAGGCAGCGATGCCCACATCCCAGCCCAGGGCTGTGTCCCTGACTGCAGCTTAGCCCGTGAGGAAGGGGCACCCACCAGGACCCAGCGAGCGCAGCACTGCCTGGGCACCCCATGGCTTTCTGGGGCCGGGGCACCCTCCAGAGCCAGCCAGACCATGGCACAGTGGGGGAGTCAGTCCAAATGGCCCCATGAGCAAGGGAAAAGCTTTGCAAGCCTTGGGGGCCAGAGAAGCAAAGCTGGGCCAGAGGCTGCTGGGCTCCCATGGTGGTCAGCAGTGGCTTTTTGGGCAAGGAGGTGACACCAGCAGGAACTGGAACAAGTACAACTCATAAAATGTTCATTAAAATCGTATAGGCAAGTACTGCAGGGTAACCCACCCCTGCCTGGTAACACGGAGCTCAACCTCATTACAGGTTAACTCCCCCAAGGCATAAGCTACACCCAGCATTTCTTAAACAAGTAAAAGAGGCTGGTCAAGAACTCCACGTAAAGGTAACTGCCCAGGAGAGCAGAGTGGCACTTTTCTTTCTTCTTTCTTTTTTAAGTAGCAAAGCAACAGCCCCATCAGTTAACAGACACAGACGGAGGACTGGTGAACTGGTGTTAAAGAGCTGTACCTAATAAGTTGGGTAAAACAAGTAAACCAAACTGCTGGTGAATAGATCCTCGATGCCGTAATAAACTCCTAATGAAGGAGGGGTCCCAGCCTCCTGGGGTACCCGAGATGCCTGTTAGTAACGAGTTGTTTTGTCTTCTGTGGGTAGCACAGGAGCACAAGCAGTACACCTCAACCCTGTAGATGTTCACAATCTCCTGCTTGCCTTCAGCTGCTTTTGTTTTGTTATCTTAGCTGGAAAGGTTATCAGGCTTTGCTTCTTTTTCTCTCCCCCACCACCCAGATCAATTGCCACAGCTGAACTTGGACAGAAGAATACAAAATTGGGGTAGCAGTGAAAAGCGAGGGGCCATAAGCTTGTCTCCATCACCAAACAAGAACAGCCCAGTTTCTCTTGGTGGGGCTGGATGTTCATGGTGATCATGTGTAACACATCACTGATAATTGGAAGCAGTTTGTGTAGGTAACGTGTCTCTGTGTGTATATTTATAAAGGATCTTATTTTGAGCACTACAAGAAGCAAAAGTAAATCAATTCAGCACAGAAATATTTCCCGTGACTGTACATCAACACATCACAGGCTGTCAAGTCTGGTTTTATACCACTGGGAGTGAGGAAGACTGTCCCCCCTCAGGTATTGCACTGGGAACAGTTTAGTTTATTTGTGCTCCAAGTGATGGTCCCAGGGTAGGTGGGAAACAGCCCGTCGTGGAAAATGGGGTTCCTCAACCCCAAGGACAAGTTGTTCATACCCTGCTGGCACATTGTCTGTGCGCAGGTGAAGATGACCTGAAGGGTTTTGAAGCCACTAACAGTGCAAAGCAGGGAGGATGCATAGAACTGAGTAACGTGAGGGTATGTGCATTATGTCTCTTGGGAAAGGTTAGGGGAGCTTCTGGACTCTCTTTCTCTCTCTTGCTTTTTCTCTTTCTCAATTTAATGGTGTTTTACCCAAATAAAAACAAGCAGGAAGCAAACTGCTTTGAATCCATGTTAGTAGCTAGTGCAGGGAAATTCAAATTTTAAGGACACTTACAGAGAATAGCTGTCCTGACCTGGGGGAGGGGGGGGGTAGCAGATGCTTCCCCAACAAACAGTTAGGGGTACAAAGGAGGCATTTAAGTATTGCCTTCTCTAGCACTCTCAAAAATGCAAGCAGACTTCTGCAGGGAGCAGTGAAACAGCACTTGCTTAAAAGAACAGGCAGAGGACCCAATAAAGTGCTAGTTTGGAGGAACATAAGGAAAATTGGAAAGTACATGAATGCTCAAATGCAAGTTGTTCTACTGACTAAAGTACTCGCAGAGCTGAAAGGGAAAGGGACCCTCACAACAAGCTCAGATTGTGTATGTAGTTGGCGCATGACAAGATCAGATCCCACCATCTCCCTCAGGAGACACCTGAGAGGGGATCTCCTGGCCCAGCCACGGAGTCTCAGCCTCTCCTGCCACCCTGGGCTCCCACCACAGCACATACAGCTTCCTCAAGAACCCCGCCTGCCACACCAGGGACAACTGCCTGGCCATCTGCAGCTCCAGGGGACAGAGGGAGGCTTCCAAGGAGGATGATCCTCACTGAGGAACACCAGCAAAGAGGCTGGTACTCCGATGCTGGAGAGGTGATGGTCTGAGTTCAGCTATGACAGGAGGGTGGTGAAAGGAAAAGAAAAGGTTTCTCCTTCTGGAAGTAAAGCTGGAAATGGCCTGAGAGACCCCACACTGCTCCCAAGGGGTTTATGCTGCAGACGTGAGAGGCACAGGCTCATGGAGACTCCCGTGGTTGTCAAGGCAGCTAATTTCAGTGCAGCTCACCAGCTTCTGTGCCGTGGGAGACGTGTGACTGACACACATACACATCAACACACCAGTCCTCCCCCTGGGCCCGTAAACACCATATGGAAGCAGATGACACCAGAAGTGTTTCATTTAATATTGCCCCTGCAAGGGGCTTCACTGTAACAGTAACAAGAAGGCATCTTTGCCAAGAAATGCCCAGGGCCTAAGGACTCTAGGCAGTAATAGTGCCTCTGGGAAAGAACAACCAGAGGATGAAGGAGCAAGTCCAAGCAGCTCTGAAGTAGCCAAAGTCCAAAGGTTCGGAGCTGCTTCAGACAAGCCCTGGCTCGTGCTGGAGGCAGAGGGCTCTGGCCAGGCCCAGTGACAGTGCTGGGGGCAGCGGGCTCAGGAGCGGCTCCGGTCTTCGTGGTTGCCTACAATCATTTTGCTGTAGAGTTTTTGTTGTTCCTCCTTGAATGCATCTTTCACCTTCTCCCTCTTCAGTCCTCCGTCCCTGGGGAGAGAGTCATATCATCAGAGGAGCTGCAGGTCTGAAACTTCAGCTGGGGTTGCTCAGAGCAGGTTGGAGCTCCTGCAACAGCCAGACAGCTACACATGTACCTGGCATTGCCTGGGCAGGACAACTGTCCCCAAGGGGAGTAACTTTCACACCGTGCTCTGCTGGGAGCTGCACCCACGGCCCCGCACTGTGCTCAACACAGCAGCTCTGTCAGAAGTGTGAGCTGCTCTGATACCACTACAGCAGACTGCCTGCAGAGTCCCTCTGCCTCGCAGGCTCTGAAGATCTCAGTGCCTGAAAAACTAAGTTTCCCAAGCTCAACCCACTTTCCTGAGCAGCATCAAGTCAGGACCAGTGTGAGATGGAATCACAGAATGAAGCTCTGGTGCCTAACACTCACAGCAGAAGCAAAGACTTTGGTCTCTGCTACAGAAGAGCAAGTTTTGGAGGTCACAGGCAAGGTGTATCTCCATTTCTCCACAGGCCCAGTCTACCCAGTGCAAGACACAAACTCAGCCCTACAACCCACAAGCACAAACCAGGATCCAGCAACGAGGAACCCTGGGGCACCAGGAAGAGAAAAGCCTGCCTGGACTCACCAGAGCAGATCCACAAGGCCCCCCTGCCTGGCAATGGCTGACTTCACTCGATTGGCAAACTGGACAGCATCCTCTTCAGGCTGCAGCAAAATCAGACTGTTCAGCAAGCAAGGGGCCAAACAGGCAGCAGATCAGACACAGCAGGCTCAGTTTCACTTACCTGCCTGGTCATTGCGGGCAAGTACCAGACACTGCAGACAATGGCCCAGCTGGTCATCATCCTAAGGAGGTAGGTTACCATGCCATACTTGCTGCTGTTCCAAAAGGCATCTCCAAACTGTGGGTCATACTACAGAGGCAGAAGAGCTCATGAATGTCAGGCACTGGTTGCACCCTCCCTGAGGCTCCAAGTTCCACCCCAAGCCCAGCCACTGGCCAGCTCTCCCAGAGCACTGCATGGAGCGACCTCAGCTCCCCCATGCCCTCAGCCCAGGCTGCTGACCCAGCTGTGCCAAGACTGGGCTGCCAGGACTGAACTCTCACACAGAGGGCTACTTGGGCTGTAAGAATGTTTGCCTTCTCGTACCTTGATGGCTACAGGGTAAACCGTGGCTCCAATTTCAAAGCTCCCTTTTTTGAACATCATCACAGATGTGTTGTTGATGCAGGTTCCTGTAAGAGGCAAGAACAACCTCCTCAAATTCCCTTCGCATGTCAGTTCAGAAGTCTAAACTATACAGCTAAGGGCTAGGGCCACAGGCACCCCAGCAACTGCCCCCTAACACTGCAAACCCTGCTCCCTGTGTGCACAGAGAGTGTCAACGGGGCACCATCTGACTTCCACATTCTGGGTGCAGTCAGCTCTAAAGATGCAACGTCCCCTTTGTCTCAGTGAAGGGTCTCAAGGCCCTCAGCTGCGTAAGAAGGGAAGGAACAGAGATGGGGTGCTGTCCCAAGGTGCCCTCTCCATCAGGTGCTTGTCTGGCTTCACTCCACAACTCACCTTCTGGGAAGATAAGGATAGGCAGTTTGCTCTTGTCCTGGACGTGCTCCGTGAGCCTAAACAGAAGAGTGTCACCAGTGAGCACACAGGAGCCACCACCAGCAATCCACATAGCGCACAGTCCTTACCCTGCAGTCACCGGGGACTGTCTGGGTGCCAGCAACAGTGGCAGAGTCTTCCAACACCCACAAGGTGAGGCAGTGTCCTGACCCAGGGAAGTGGGCAACCCCCCGCCTTTCCCAGCCTCCAGACCTTCCCCTGCAGCCAGCAACTGTCACACCTTTTGGCGACGAGGTGACGATCTTTGACCTCAGAGCGTTCAAACCAGACGTGGGGACAAGCTTTCACCATGGCTCTCTGTATCACACCCATGAGCCCTCCGTGGATCTGGCCCACCTGAACAGGGCAAGAAGACACAAGTTACAAGGCCTGGGGACACATGAAGACTGAGGCAGCTCCTAGCTTCACAGCCAAGTTGAGGTTCATCTTTCTACCCTGCCCTGGCAAAGCTGAGAGGAAAAGTCCCAGGCTTTGACTGGAAGGACAGATGTAGCTAGTCCCAAGGGCTTTCTCCATTGCAGGAGGTCCAGCTGGGGAAGTGCTTTGCTCCACCACGGACAGCAAACCCCAGAGCTCTATTTGCAAAGCAGTGCCCAGGGACAGCTGGTGCCCCGAGTCCCAGGCCAAGCTTGCTGGAAAGCCACACGCAAGAGGGGGTCTGTGCACAGGGTCTGAGAGTGCCCTGCAGTTCTGCACGCTCAAAAGCCTTGTGCTGCCCACTCCCTGTCCCGCACAACACACTTTCCTGCTCCCAGCACACATGGCCAGGCCCTGTGAGGCAGAGCTGAGGTGCAGACCTTACCATCGCATAGTAACCATCACTGGCCAGGATGATCACATCAATGGGAGATGTGTGATTGGCCACGCAGATGCCTCCATTTCGGGGTCTGTTTTCTCTAAATGCAAAACAAAGGCACAGATGAGGACAGGAATGAAGCGTGGGGCCTGCAAGAGGCACAGCATGGAGCAGCTGGTGGGAAGGGACACCCCGCAGCAGACGCAGCCTCCTTACCGGTCGTGGTAGGTGATGATGGCTGTGAGGGCACGCACACAGATCCGGTAACACATGAGGTGGACATGCTTGCTCAGGAACTCCTTACACCTGCAGCCCAGGACAGAGACCATCACCCCCTGGTTCTACAATCTCCCCTGTAACACAGCTGCTCAGCCCCAGGCCATGAGATCCAACTGAGACTTCACATCTCTCCCAGAGAAACACATCTCGTCCTCGGTTTTGCCATTACTTTGTGACCACTGATTCTTAACTCATGAGAACCCAGCTTTGGCCTTTGCTCTCTTCTGTTCTCACTCCTTTCACAGCCCAGGGCTGGGCGCTCTGTCATGGCCTTAAGAGCTCACATCTAGGCCCTTGTTTAAGATCACAGAGTCTCTGCTCCCAAGAGGCTACAGATGCCAGAACCATCCGCCTTGTCTGCAGCAGGCAGAACAGGTAGGCCTGACAGGAAAACTTCAGGATTATCAGGTCTCAAACTGCACAGGAGGTTCCCCATCCCCTCTTCCCTCAAAAACAAACTCACCTTCCATTTGGCAAATATCCCACCACTGTAGTACCAATGACCAACAAGCTGATGCCAGTAAACGCCAGGGCTATCCTGCAGAAAGAGGGAAGCGACACGCTAGCAAAGCCGGGCCACAGACCCTACTCATCAAGTAGCCTGTCTCTCCTGATCATGTTGAACAGGGTCTGTGGGGCTTGGGAGACCAGTTGCACTTGCTGAAGTGGGACCAGGCCGTCAGCACCACCTCAGCAAGCAGGTCCTGCAGCAGCACTCACCTGAGGGGCAGGAGGAAGCAGTAGCGGATGAGCACACCCAGTCCCCAGAGCACAGTCAGGCGCAGGCTGATGTACTGGAAGTTGTAGTTGGTCCTGCTGAGCAGGTTCCAGGACTCCAGCTCTTCAGCTGAGAACCTCTTGGTCACTTCATCGTCCATGATGGTCTCGATGCCTTTGCGGCAGAAATAGAAGATATCTGAGAGTTCAAACTCGGGGGTGTCCAGGGCTTTGCCGCTGCCGCTCCGGCGCAGCTCCTTGATCTCCTCTTCCAGTGATGTTGGCTCCTTTGCGATGATCCCTGCAACACACAGCAGGCAGCTGAGCAAAGCACCACTTGCCCACTCAGAGACAGCTGAGAACCAGGGCCCTTCCTCATCTGCCCTTCACAGGGTCCCCTTCCTTTCTCCAGCTCATCCTCCCACCTCTCTAAGGAATGAAGCACTCCCTGGGTGCTTCCTGCCCATTCCTCATGCAACAGACCCCTCCGTAGCTCCATCCAATCCATCGACATGGAAAAGGCTTCTCAGCTGCTCAGAGACACCACACGTACCCCATCTCCCTGAAATTCTTCAGAATTCTGAACTTCAAGTGAACCCACGCAGGGCAGGATCTTACCATTGACGTAGGGCTTGTATAACGGATGGTTCTTCTCCTTGGCACCACGCTCTATTCTCAGTGTGGCCCACTGCAAGAGACACACATGACAAGTAAGATTTGCAAGGTCTGTAGCTCCTCTTCCTACTACCCCCGTTTCACAGTTGACTTCCAGAGAAGGAAGGGGGTGAAGATGCAGCTAAAGGAGGAGGTTTCTGTACAGAACTGAAAGAGCAAGTGATGAACACAACTGAATCGAGGTGGAAGCAGAGACTGGCCTGGCTGGAACATTTTTACAGCAAAGATCTGTCTTCAAAGAGACAAGAAACCTGACGGGGAGGTGACCAGCACTGGCACAGGACAGCCACGAGGTGCACACTTTGGTGTGCTGTCCTGTGCAGCAGAGCCCCAGCGGGAAGCAGGGGGTGCCTGAGGGAAAACACGTGCTCAGTGGGACAGCAAGATCTGCAGCCTCGTGTCCTGTCAGCTCTGCTGCGCCCGGCCCGGCATGTCCCTGCCCCTGCTCAGCCTCTGGGTGGGCCGTGCGTCCTGCTGGGGTGGTCCCTGTCACAGCGCAGGGAGCTGATCATGGCACTGGTGATATTTTTCAATCCTCATCTCTTTCAAGCTCAAAGCAAAGACTGTGTTTTCAGGCTGCTGCTAAAAGCACCAGGCTGATGTCAGGATGGGACCTTCCCTCCTCGACTCTGCTAACAGCTGCTGCTGCAGCTTGTCAGTCACCAGTCAGTCCACACCAGCAGCAGTGAGCGCCCTCAGACAGCTCTCTGGCAGCTGCCTGCCAAATCACAAGCCCAGACTACCCACAGAAATCTCTCTCAGATAATTCTCAACTCAAAGGCATCAGCAAAAACTGCAGGCTGGATTTCTGGACAGTTTTCCTGCCTGCCCTCCAAGTGACCTCCCAGCCTCACACTCTTCCGCGCTATACGGGCCTGGGAGAACAAGCTCGTAAAGGAGGACTCGTGGGCAATGTGTTTATTGCTCCAGGCCAGCGGCTCCAGCAGGGATCTGTGAAGAAAGGGAAGCTGCTGAGAACTCCTGGCATCCTGGTCCCAGCTCACACCAGTGTCTGCTGGGGAGGCAGTGATGTGGGAATGTCAGGATGGGATCCTTCCCTCAGTTCAGCTCACCCAGCAGCCTCCCCTGCCAGCAGAAGGAACTGCAGGGATGCAGAGGATTGTCTAGACACTGCCATCCCATTGGCAGGGGGGTTAGACTAGATGACCTCCAGAGGTCCCTTCCAACCCCACCATTCTGTGAATCTGTGATCCCAGGAGAAATCACAAGAGGAATTCTGACCCAGCAGGAGCTGGACAGCCTATGGAGAAGGTGTCCCTCACAAGTGCCACACATCTCTATCCTGACTGTGGCAGCAGAAAACCCAACCTCCCACCTGGAGTCCCCAAGCAGGTCACCCTCACCACCACCTCCCCAGGCCCCACAGCTCTGGCTGTGCCCCCAAGATTCCAGACCCGAGTGCTGCCCCTCTGGGCTCAGCTCACACCACCGGCCTCTGGAGATCAGAAAATCTTTCAGGTGAATAACAGTCCCTAAAAATACAATTCTGAATGACCCAACCTAGTGAGTGAACTTCCCACCAAATCCATGAGCAGTTCTGCTAGAGTGCTCCTCAGTCTCACCACAAAGATTCTTTGATAAAAGCTGAAACAGCCTTTGAAGTATTTTCAGAAAAATAGTTTAAAAATTAAACACCAAAATAGGTGCTGAGAATAAACGATCCTGAACTGAAGAAAGGGAAAAAAGAAGAAAACACTGTGAAAAGTTCTACTTCAGAGAAACTATTATTGATTTTTTTCTCCCAGTTCAGGCACCAAATTTGAAGTCAGGTCTTCAGACATCTGAGCTGATGAAGCACCTCTCAAAGCACAGGGGCTTCCCATTCACACCTCAAGCTTTTGTGAGGACTCAAGAGTTTAAAGAGCTGAACATGGCAAGCTCCAGCGCTGCCTTCCCAAGCCAACCAGGACAGCGACACTCCTGGGGAAGACCAGCCCTGTTCAAAAACCAGTAGCTGTTCCATCAATCCTTTAGCAGCTTCAACTCTGCATTCAAGAGCCTAAAACCTCCCTATTAAGCAGAGGGCACCTCTGTCCCTCTTGCTCCAGCTGCCAAGGAAGGGCAATGTAGGTTTTATCTACAAGGAGTCTGGCAAAAATTCAGGTCTGACCAGGGACTTGCTTCAAGGAGAGGTGTTGGCCGTGGGACAGCCCATAAAATTAGTCTGCCAAAGGCAGGCAAGGGCACAGCATGACCCCAGGTTGGAAAATTCCACTGAGCCTCCCTGTGCCAGGCTGGTCAGCGAGGGCTGTTGGTCTCCCTCAGAGGCTGCAGGTCCAGACGTGGCTGCTGGGCTCAGCAGATGAAGCAGGTGGCACTCGGGGACAGGAGGGTGTGGAGAGCTCTGGGTTGTGGCCACAGACCACTCGGGGTTGGCAGTACAGAAGGTCCTGCCTCACCTCCTGCTTCTGCTTCATCCAAACACGTGCTGCAGAGGAGCAGCCCAGTCCCTCCCCATCACACCAACGCCCCTTTTGGCTTCTTTCCACATGGAGCTGCGACAGAACTCTGCCTCACCTGGGACATTAACCCATCCAAGCACAGACCTCCCCGCAGCACATCCACAGACCCTCCTGTTGCACACTTACGGGTCACTCCATCTTACTATTTTACTTGAAGACTCACCAGATTAATTACAGGGCAAAAACAGGAGGTAACAAAAGGTGTTTGTTACCTGCTTTACAAACACAGGTCTGGTAAACTGCATTTGGCTGAGGTTACCCAAATGGGTCATCTGGCACCAGCACGTCACCAACAAACCAACCTCCCACCTCAGTCACCTGCTCTGCTGAGGGGCAAAAGCCCCTCTTCCCAGCGGGACTGTGCTTGACGAGACCCCGGTAAACACACAGAAAAGTCTGAAACTATTACTTACCTGAAAAATCTTTAATAATGTTTTCATGTAAACCCTGCGGATGCCAAAGGAGACTCCGAAAATCGCTGGCACGATGATGAAAACCAGAAGCAGAGTGAAGAGGACAGTTATGGAAATCCCCAAGAGATTAACAACCAGGCTGTCAAAGGGGAGCAGGAGGAACATGGTGAGGGGCCTGGGCAAGGCTGGTGCCCTGCAGCCAGACAGGAAGGCTGCCCACAGCGATGAACCCCTCCTCTGTTATTCAGCAACAGTCCCACACAGGCACCGAGTCCGCAGCCTGCTCACAGACCCCATTCCAAAGTTCACATCCTTCTGGGGCTCTGTGAGGGAGGGCACACAACAGGACCAGGGAGAGCAGTTTGTACAACAATCACACAGTCTGCCAGGAGCCCAGGTGAGTTCAGACAGCGCGGGCTGAAGAGCTCAAAGAAGAGAGAACACGTGCAGAGGTTCCTCCATGGGCAGCGCAGTGAATGGACGTCCTCCCAGGGCGCCGCTGAGCGAGTCCTGCTGTGGGGCAGCTTGTGAGGAAGCTGGGAGCAGAATCCCCTTCTGGGTGCTGACAGCATTCAGAGTCTCTTCACAGGGACAAGGTGGAGTCCATCCCTGAGCCTGCATTGGAGGAGATCGAGGGAGTTGGCACTCGCAGGAGCCTACCGTGTGTGGAGCTATTATTGTTTCCTCGGTGGGGACACGGGCGCTAGCGCAGATCCTCGCATGACGCCTGGAACAAGTTTAATTCCGGAGGTCCCTGGCATCCGCTCAGGCTGAAGGGTCGTAACAGACACGAACAGAGCCCGTGTCCCTGGAAAGCTCTTCAAACAGCGAGTTGGCTTCTTGGCAGACAAGGCACTCACATGCCACCAGCACTAGAGGAGGAAAGAGAAACCGAAGTCAGGCGAGTCACGCAGCTCGGAGAGACGTCAGCTCAGAGGAGGTGGCAGGAGGCCAGGGACAGTGGGCTCTGAAACCTGGAAGGCAGTGCTTGGGCTGAGGTCACATCACTCTCCTGAGACTGGCGCCCCAGCTACTGCCTGGCACCGTCACAGACTTGGGGATCACTCCCCACTGCCGCTTGTCCTGTGTTTTCATACCATCCACACCTCCTATTGAGCAGACTCGTCCAGAACCACACCTAGAGCACAGGATGCTGCAATCAGGTCCCAAGTACAGGAAAGGAGTCAATGGAGTGACAGAAAATGCTTCCTCATGACAAAGATCTTATCACCTCTGTCATTTCAGAGGCATCCCAGAGCACTGAGCCAGCCAGGTACCAGATTCCTGGGCAGGAATCACTTCCTCTGCTCCTGTCCACACACCTCAGCCCGGGGTCACACAGGGCAGCTGCACAAACAGCTCGGGACAGGATGTTAGCCCAAGGGGAGAATTACTGCTGATGATCAGCCAAAGTGGAACTTGCTGGGGCACAGGGACCAGTCCGAGGTCAGACACCCGGCACTGCAGCCCCTGCGGGGAGGATGCCCTCGGCAGCACAAGGCCAACCCAGGCCGAGTCTGCTCAGGGGAGACGT
>NW_010298172.1:0-233 GCF_000700745.2 Antrostomus carolinensis
GGGTTGGAAAAGGTGGGGGGTGGAGAAGTGGTGGTGGGACCTTGAAATTGCAGGTGAGGGTCTGGAGAAGTTGATGGAACCATCAAATTCAGGTGTGGACTCAATGGTTGGGGCATCAAATCCATCTTGAACCTCTTCCAAGGTCAATGAGACCCCAAAATTGACCATGAACCCAACAGTTGGGTCATCAAATCCATCTTGAACCTCTTCCAAAGTCAATGAGACTCCAAAAT
>NW_010298172.1:621-2116 GCF_000700745.2 Antrostomus carolinensis
TGATGATCCCACCACCAATGATGATGATGATGTTGATGATGAGATGATGGTGATGATGATGATGATGGTGATGATGATGATGGTGATGATCCCACCACCAATGATGATGATGATGAGATGATGATGATGGTGATGATGATAATGATGATGATCCCACCACTCATGATGATGATGAGATGATGATGGTGATGAGATGATGATGATGACGATGATGAGATGATGCTGGTGATGATGATGATCCCACCACTGATGATGGTGATGATGATGAGATGATGATGGTGATGATGATGGTGATGATGATGGTGATGATGATGGTGATGATGGTGATGATGATGATGATCCCACCACTGATGATGGTGATGATGATGAGATGATGATGGTGATGATGATGGTGATGATGATGGTGATGATGATGGTCGATGATGATGATGAGATGATGGTGATGATCCCACCACTGATGATGGTGATCATGATGATGATGACGATGATGTTGACGATGATGATAATGAGATGATGGTGATGATCCCACCACTGATGATGATGATGATGACGATGGTGATGATCCCAGCACTGATGATGATGATGAGATGATGGTGACGATGACGATGATGATGATGATGGTGATCATGATGATGATGACGATGATGTTGACGATGACGATGATGATGATGAGATGATGGTGATGATCCCACCACTGATGATGATGATGATGATGATGACGATGGTGATGATCTCAGCACTGATGATGATGATGATGATGACAATGGTGATGATCTCAGCACTGATGATGATGATGAGATGATGGTGACGATGACGATGATGATGATGACGATGATGATGATGACGATTGACTTGGAGCTGAGGTTTGACGTCACCCCCCACCTCCCCCAGGACCGGAAGTTGACCAAAGCGGAGCAGCAACGCTTTAAAGAAGAAGCTGAGATGTTGAAGGGTCTCCAACACCCCAACATCGTCCGCTTCTACGACTCCTGGGAGTCAACCCTCAGGGGGAAGAAATGCATCGTCCTGGTCACCGAGCTGATGACCTCCGGGACCCTCAAGACGTGGGTGACACCCTTGGGTGGCAGCTCTGGACCTCGGTGAAGCTGAGGGAGATGATGGGAAGTGGCCTCCTCTGGTTTTGTAGGTATCTCAAGAGGTTCAAGGTGATGAAGCCGAAGGTTTTACGCAGTTGGTGTCGGCAGATTTTGAAGGGTCTCCAGTTTCTCCACACTCGGACTCCACCCATCATCCACCGGGACCTCAAGTGTGACAACATCTTCATCACCGGCCCCACCGGTTCCGTCAAGATCGGTGACTTGGGTCTGGCCACCTTGATGAGGACCTCCTTCGCCAAGAGCGTCATCGGTGAGACCACGACGGGGTGGAGAGGTGGTGGGGTGGGGTCAGTGGTGAGACCATGAGGAGATGGAAGGGTGGTGGGTTGGGGTCATGGTGGGGTTATGGGTTGGGGTCATGGTGGGTGGTGGGTTGG
>NW_010298173.1:0-3287 GCF_000700745.2 Antrostomus carolinensis
TATGGTATGGAATATCCCTTTGGTCAGGTGGAATCAGCAGTCCTGGCTCTGTCCCCTCCCAACTTCTTGTGCACCCTCAGCCTTCTCACTGGTGAGGTGGTGTGAGAAGCAGAAAAGCCCTTGACTCTGTGTAAGCACTGCTCAGCAATAGCTAAAATACAGGTGTGTTATCATCAGTTTCGGTTGCAAATCCAAAATACAGCAACATACAAACTTATATGAAGAAAATTAACACTATCCTAGCCAAAACCTCTACAGCCAGATAAACCAGTGTGTTCTGTTTCAGGTTTTCAGAACTAAACCTGAAGCCTTCCTGACAAATAACTGACTTATACCCTAAAGGCAGTGCTATTGCAAAGCAAATTTAAAGCTGATAGAATTGAAACACTAATCAACAAACTAACATGAACTACAAAAAATCTAAGCTTTTTATGGATTCTGAAAGAAAAAGCAAAACTGAGGGAAAAAAATCAGTGTTTGAATGGCCCTGTGCTTGGCATTTCTTCAAGAGAAGTGCATCACATCTTTATGGAAAAATATCCTTTTGAAGAATGCAGAAATAAGTCCTATATAAACTTTATCACAGAAACATACATGTGTAAATACTTAGATTATTCTAGTCAGTACTCAGTTCTAAGATGCAGTGCTATGCATTTCTAGAGTAAGGCAAAAAATAATCTTGACAGTATCTGGCAAAGGTTTAGTTGCAATATTTGAGTGTACCTTAAAAAAAAACCCCAAACGAAATAAAAAGAAAAACTATTATGAAACAGGT
The DNA here is from genome assembly GCF_000700745.2 of Antrostomus carolinensis. NCBI lineage: Eukaryota > Metazoa > Chordata > Aves > Caprimulgiformes > Caprimulgidae > Antrostomus > Antrostomus carolinensis. The sequence continues at coordinate 776 of NW_010298173.1, forward strand.
TTATCTAATTTAAAAATTAAAATGAGAAGAAAAAAATTTAAAAAGGATATGCTATAGAACTGTAGATTCCTAAGAAGAACCTGTCCTTCTTGGAAATAATAGAGGGACACTTTGATGGTGTTGCTGACATCCACTGTTTGTGTTTGCATCTGTTCTTGAGTCTCATTTTTAGAGCTATTGAATATCTCCAGAGAAAGCTGGTAGGTGCAGTTCAAGTCAATTGCACTTGCAGATGATCTGAAAATTCAGAACTGCAGGGTATAGTTGTTTCTGTTAAGTATGACTTAACAAAAGAGAATACTCAAAAGTTTCACAGAATAATAGATTTGTTGTAGAAAGACAAGAGCAGAAAACTGTGAAAGGGTTTAGTAGTAAACAGCCCTGGGTAATGTTGGTAACCTTTAAATCTTTAGATATACCTGTCTCTGTCAAACTCAAATTTTGGTGTTTTGTAACTAGTTTTTCAGGAGTTGTGTATGAACTCTTCAATTTCATTTGTGAAAAGGCACATTGATTTTCACAAATTCACAGTCTGCATCCAGACTTTTATCCAAAGAACAAGAATTATCATGAGTCTTGATGTGATTTCTTTGCTCCCTTGCAAAGTTGTGGAGTGATAAAAAGTAATGGATTTTGATTAAATTATTCATAAAGTCAATATATATCTTCAGTACAGTAATGACTGACTTACTGACAAGGGGCTAGTTGGCACTAAAGAACTATGACACAGCTTTTTCATCTATTCTTATGGAATTTTGTGACCTATTACAATATTGTAGTGACAATCATGAATTTTAGTGGTAACCAAAGATTACTTTACCTGATTTAAGCCTTTTCTAAGATTTCTAATGAGGATTAGACTTCAGCAGCTGGACATCTAACATTTCACTGTAGGTTCGGTTGGGATTTTTAATCTATGTGTCATCTCTATCCCTGGAAGTCTGTGGTTCTTCATATTTCTGTTTTCTCAACAGCAAAAGAATTACTTCTGTGGCCCCAAGCATAGCCCACTCCACAGTTTTGTGCTAATTAATATGGTAATTCACTGACTGTCTCTGTACATGAGTAGACCTTGCCTTACCACCTGGAATGTCATGTACCATGAATGAGCATGGAACCTTTTGGAGGAGGTTGTGAAACTTTGTGTGTATCATTTGCTGTATTTCTATCCATTTCTGCATTGTATGACACTGATAAGTTAATAATTATCATCATCCTTATCCCTGAAAAGTCATTACTTTGCCTTGCATCCCTTTTTCCATTTCCTTTCTCTGAAGTACACTCAAAATCCTATTCTTAATCTCTTCTAAGTCTTAGAATATAAAATCCTCTTGAAACCAGTAGCTGTTTTTACATGATGCTGTTGAAACTAAGTTATTTAGGAGCCCAAGTCATGTTCCAAAATAAATTTAAGGTCTGTATTCTTGAAAGTAATTGAAACCAATCAGGTATACATGCCAATGCAATTAAGCTTCTGCATCTGAGGACACTGAAGTATCTTTTATGTCAAACTCAGATTTCTAAATGGAATTTCAGCCCATACATCACTTACATCCTTTAGAAAAAGGGACCATCAAGTTTCCCTGGAGCCTGTCTATTTTTGTTGTCAGCTGGCCAGAACAGTGAATAGTAAACTATATGAGAATTCACCATTACTTTTATGCTGTAGCATAATTATGTTTCAAGGGCTGGGAGAGGAGGAGGGAAGTTCAGAAGACTGGCATCATCTTGTTTGCACATCAACAGCAAGTAGAATACAGTAGGAGGCGGGAAAAATATCATCATGAAGGTCCCAATTCTTCCACCAAACTGTAGCTCCTTTATTTTTGGTGTTTGTTTCTCAGTTGTTTTTCTTGTCTCAAAAATCTTCTTCTCTGCAAATATCTCTTCTTTTTTCTTTTCTTCTTTTCTTGGACAGAAGCTATACTGTTTAAACACAGGCTCTATTTCCAGTTCTGGTTTTGACTTTTGCTCCAAGATTATGCAGGATGTGTCATTTCTTTCTTTACTGTCAGGTTCACCATTGTAACTTTGGGTGTTATTCTCACTGGGTTTCAGCAGAGCTAGTTGGTTTCCTGAATGGTTTTCTTTCCGTCATCTTCATCTTCTCTACTTTGGGAAGAAGAATGACGCCTGTCTTTTGCTGGCCAGCCAGGAGATACAGATTGAGATCTACTACTACTTCTGGAGGGAGAGCTTGAAGAGGACTGGCTCTTACTATGCCTGAATGATGACAGTGACCTTATATCACTTTCTTTCAATGCAAGTTCAGTCCTGTCTTTGTACTTAACAGTATAAAGATGAGAAACATCATCATAACTAGCCACTTGTACTTCATAGTACAGGACACTTCCTGGTCAATGGCCCATCACCACCTCACCATCAGCATCACCAAATGCCAGACCATTCCAGCCTGGCATTTTCTAAAGGGAATCCTGGGAGAGAGGCCTGAGCAAGGCCACGGCCCGATGCCCACGCTCCCCCTGTACTCCTCTCTCATAAGGCCCCACCT
>NW_010298174.1:0-216 GCF_000700745.2 Antrostomus carolinensis
CCCCATGCCACATGCATGGGCTGGCTCGTTCCCCCCCCAGCCATCACCGGGCCGTGCCACCACACATTGGTCACAGCACAGGAGCCAGCCTGGGACAGCAGTTGGGTCCCATCACCCTCTGGGCTCTTCCACTTTTCCAGTTTCCTCCCCAGTTCCCAAGCCCCGGGGGTTCAGGGGAGCAGCCAAAGGGGGGGTCCCCAGTCCACAGCCCCCCAC
>NW_010298175.1:0-14188 GCF_000700745.2 Antrostomus carolinensis
GGGGTGCCCGCCCGTCCCGCCGCGCTCCCGGGGGCGGCCCAGGAGGGTTTCCGCGGGGAAGGAGAAAGGCAGACGTAGAACAGCGGGACAGCCCGTCAGCACCTCACCCCCGAGTGACACCCTCACGCTTTCTCCATTCACCATCTTCATCCCGTCCAACTCGGACAGATTGTCCAAAAAACCCAGAAAATGAAGGCACCCAGGGACGCGGGAGCTGAGCCTTTACTTCAGCTCCTCACAAACCTTACACCAAACACCCTGTCACCCTCAAAATCTGTCCCAAAATGTTTGCTGCCCAAAAAACAGGAGTGGGTTTGTACCCTTTTCAGTTTCATTTTGAAATATCAAAAAAGTTTTGATTGAAGATTTTTCTTCCTCAGAAATACTCATTTTGGTTTTTTTAAATATATCAACAACCTACCCAGAAAGAGTCTGTGTGTTCCTCCACTCACCAAAGTTACAGCGTTACTGAAATCAAGAGGAACAGCAGAGGGACTGAGCATGCAAGGACAAATACCCTATATCTATAGGGTGTGAAAACATTTTCACGTTCTTTTTGTTTCTTAGCAGTGGTTATTGCAGCTAACAAGTGTTATTGATGACAGGTTATTTTTGAAAAACAAACCTCCATGAGTTCAAATTAGAGTGCAAGAACATACAGTGTGCAAATCAATCAGGTCTTCATAAACCCCAGGAATTTTGACATTCTTGAAATATCTAGAGTAATTAAAATAAAATGGGGTCTTCGTTATTTATTTTACAAAGGAAAACCAGAGCCTATACAGAATGGCCTTAAAGCCCAACTCTTCCCTGAAGCCTTCTATTACCAACTCTGCCCTGAAGACGTCACTTGTTTTTTGCTCTCACATGCATTTGAACTATTAGCCTTTGTGTTGTATATGAGTCAAGATACACGCTCCCTGGAGCAGCAGCCCTGCCTTTCCTGTGTTTGCAAAGTGGCAGGCGTACTCAGTGCATTATAAGCAATAGCAACGGGGAGGATATGCTGCTATTCCCAAGCACAGTGCAATCACACACCTGATCCCATATGCTGGGTGAAATGGGCTGATATTCACATGCTTTCTGTCAAGAAAATAGGGTGTTCCGAGATTTCACAGTATTCAAATATATGTAATACACACATACAACCTTCAGCAGTTTCTTCTCAACAGCACTACATAGACTTTTGTGATTTCGATGGCATTTTGTATTAAGCTGATGTATTCAATTAATCAATTTAATCATGACAATATTTGGAGTTATATTGGAGTAATTACCTGGCTAATGCATATGTGAAGAAGCAGTGCTGTCTTGGTTAGGATGAGTTAGAAGCCATGGCGTGAATAAACGAAGGCTCAGAGTTCAAGTGACATGGACGTGGAGAGCTGGAGTTCTATCCCCATTAGCATGCTGAATTTTTGACTGTTGACTACATTTCAGCTGTTGGCCCCGAGGACATCCCCAGTGAGTACAATTTTACTAAGCCCTTTAAACAGCCCTGTAGTTTTTAATTACGACTTTATGCCTGCTGAAGAACAGCAAAATTATGGCTGTGACTAGATAGCAAATAGGGCATGACAGATGTTAAAAGGTGTAGTGTTTGATACCTAATGTTACATAATAGCTAGTGAAACCTAGTGTTTAACAGTGTCTAAAAACAGCAGAAACTTATCAAATTCTGGTCAAGACTAAGGAAATTGTAATTTAATGTCTGTCACTCATTAGAGAAAAGAGGCTGTATATTGATTCAATTAATCTATGGTAAAATACAATCTGTTTTGAGCAGAGCTTTCAAGAAAATCAGTGAGAGCGAGCTAACTTTCTAAAAGCACCCTGTTAAATTATAGAGTAGAAAAAGACCAGCTTTCTCTGCTCAGAAAGAGCTATCTCATCACACTTCCTTGCTTTCTTGCTTCTCTTTTTACCTTGCCTCTCTCCAGACAGTTTTCTTCTAAACTTTCTCTTAAAAGTGTAGTAACCTCCCTTTTGAAGTGACTCAGTTTGTCACAGCCAAAGTCACTTTGCTGTGTACTTTGCCCTGGGTCACGAGTTGAAGTAAGCAATACTGACCAGAGGCTCCTTAGTCATTCAGATTATTTCTAGGTAGGACTTCTGCCAGCTAATATTAGATGAAAGTACATCCATCAACAGCATAGCTCTACTGGAACAGTTCTGAGGTCTAAACAAGATGTTAGGCTTCTATACTTCACTACACTACCACCCATCATAATTTTTCTCTTTTTATTCCTCTTTGACCTTACAGAAATTCAACAGTCATTAAGCTTGAAGCATCCCTTTGTGCTCTTTATGTCCTTTTAGTAAAACATAGTGAAATTCTCACTCCTGATGACCTTGTTTGTAAGGTACTTCTGCCATGCCATTGTGACCCAGGATATTCAAACAGGATTAATTATTTTGGGTACCCAAATGCACACACAGAGCCATCTTTCAGGGACAGTGGAAGAAACATCTGAAAATCATTGATCTCACGTCAGGCAGTGAACAGCACCACAGCCGTGACTGAACAGTTTAGGCTGTGATTCACTTAGCTGGATGGGCCCAGGCTGTGATGGTGAAATTAAAGCCATTCAAAGTTTGTCACCAAACTCAGGTGTGACAGAAATAGCCCTATCACAGGACCATCCCACCTGCCTAACAAGTCAGTCGTTGGTCTCTCGCATTGCCTCGCGTATTGCTGGGAGTCAGGACATGGAAATGGGTGGGTTTTTTCAAAGGTAACTGATGATTAGTGCACTTAGATTGGGGGAAGGTGTGGGAGCAGTGTGCACAGGACTACACAGATTTGATATTGATGCAGAAGAAGACGTGTGGTTTTCTACTCCAGTACCTCTGCCATTACCGAGGGTGGAAGAGGAAGAGGGAAGGGCTGTATGGTGGTTCAGGCACACTCTCAGCACACGCCCTAGGCTGTGAGCTGCACTGGTTTAGTAATGAGAAACAAGGAAGTTTCAGCAGAAATTTTATGGATGCTACAGTGTGGGAGGTAGCTGGAAATTCAGGTGTGAAAGCAGTAAGTAGAGAATTCCCGTCCAATTCTCCTTCCTTTGTCAGAGCCAGCCACGTGGCTGGAAAAACAGCCTCAGGGATACTGGGTGCCAGATCTGGAGTGAGAGGAGGAGGGTGGGGAGTTTCTATGCATTCTCTTTTTTTACTGTAGGAAGTGGCATTTCCTGAGAAGCAGACCTGCTGAGTCTTATGCAAATACCTGGAAGGCACAAGGAGAAAAAGTGCATTGCTGATTTTTTTTCAGTATCCAACTTTATGTTATTAATGTTCTGCAGGGTTTTGGTTTTAAGAGAAAAAGGTGCTATATAACTCAACTAAGCATATGCTGAGAAAAGGGGAGAAACCAAATTTAGACTTAAGTCTCATGCTGTAATGCACAGAAACAGATTCTTCTGTCCTACCATCACAGAATGAACCAAGGTACTCTACATGCTAAAGTGTAAACACTGATATTCAGAAGCAGTTTTCTGGGGCCTGAGAATGACTTCAGAAGAGCAGTTAGGCAAGGAGGCTGTCTGCCAAAAAATATAATAAACATGTTTAAAATACATGTAATATAATTTCAACAGTATGCCATTAAGGCACTGAAAATCAGTGTATAGTGTAGTAAAAATAGTGTAGTAGCGTAATTGTGTAATTAATATTCTTTGTCTATTGCTGAAGTATACTTTGAGTATTTTTTATCTTATACACCTGTATTTTCTTATTGTCAAAAATACCTTGTATGATAATCCGTAATACTACAGGAAGTACATTTTGGGTTCTGTAGGATGTCTTCAAGGTGTATTTTATCATTACTGTGGCAATTTCTGGTTATTCTGTTTTATTCTGTCTGTTCAGTAATTTTTTTTTTTTTAATAAAAAATTATATTCTTAAATAGCCAATGTCTTCTGCTCTTCCTTGTGAGGGAAAAAGTGGAATTTGAATATTAAAATACTCAGAAGATCTATAGAATTTACTATATTTTATTTCTTATGATACAAAACTGGGGAAGGGGAGCAGGTGTGTTAATATGATCTGTACACATCTGGGGCGGGCAGAATATATGCAAATGTCTATCCTGTTATAAGTGTGAGGTTAATTCCACTCTCTGGTAACACCCATGTCTTAAGTCATGCACAGAGTGGCACTGACTTTTGCCATCATCAAATGATTACGAGTTGTTTATTTCATTCATTGCTCAGTGGTAAACTAAAGAGAATTTTTATGCAAATGTGGAAACACACCACACATTTTCCTCCTAAAGCACGTTTATGACAACTTGCCCAGCAGGACAGTCCAAAATCAGCAGTGGGGCTGCATGCATAGACCACAGCTCTGGCTGCCTTGGGTGACAGCTTTTTGAGTCAGGATTTTCACAGTGGTGCATGGTGGAAGGTTGGAAGAAATCAGGCTTAAACTGAAAAAAGAGGTGTTCAGGATGAGTATAAGGAAAACATTTTTTACCAGGTGAACAGTCATGGATTGGAGCAGGTTGGTTGCTCAGAGAGGTTTTGCAGTTACCATCCTTGGAGATTTCTAAGCCCCAACTGGATGAAACCCTGAACAACCTGCTCTGATCTCACACCTGACCTTGCTTGGAGCAGGAGGTTGGGCTAGAGACCTCCTGAGGTCCCTTCCACCCTGAATCATCCGGTGGTCTTGTGAACACTTCTAGGTACCCTGGGCTAGCAGTACTATCTAAAGCAGTGATTTACCTTCCTGCTCTCTACTGCTATCATCAGCCTCAAACAGACTTCTGTTGCACTGAAAACTAACCTGGCACAGAGGCTGTTGAGTGTTACCCGCAGCAGTTACCTACTCTCATTCACTGGTGACTGCTGAAACGCACATGGTAGCACAAGGAATTGGACACTATGAGGTGGGAACAAGCAAGTGAAGGGAATGTCACCAATGCAGAACTTGCCTGTTTCAGTGGTAGCGTCAGATGAGTTTGTACTGGAGATCTGAGAGCAGTGAATGAGATTTATGGTTTCCTGAAAATTGTTTGGGTCCCTTTTCTTCCAAGAAAAATAAAACATTGAGTGTCCTCTTTGCTCTTGATTGGAAAGTGTGAATCACTGAGCCTTGCTGCATAAGCATTTCTCATAGAAAATGGAATAACTAATAGAGGATGTATATGTAAACAGAGCTGAAGAAAGTCAGCTAGAGAAACAGTCTACCATAGCAGGTCCGCGTGATCAGTTGGCAAGCAGTTGGGTCACTTGTTTAAACAATCCTGACTTTGGCTATTATTTGCTGAACTGCAACTTGATGCAGGCTGGAACAATTCGGTGCTCTCAGTAACCTCCAGTCGCAGAATCACAGAGTCATTTGGGCTGGAAGGCAGCTCCAGAGATCATCCAGTCCAACCCCCAGCTCAGAGCAGAGGCAACTAGAGCAGATTGCTCAGGGTCACATCCAGTCAGGTTTGAATATTGCCAAGGGTGGAGACTCCAGAGCCTTTCTGGGCAACTTGCTCCTCTGCTTGTTCATTCCTTACAGTTTCTTCTTCCATCTTAATGGAATTTCCCGTATTTCAGTTTGTGGCCATTGCCTTGTTTCTTTTCATTGGGCACTGCTGAGAAGAGTCTGGCTCCAGCCTCTTTACTCCCCCTCATCAGGTATTTATACACATTGATGAGATCCCCCCAAGCCTTTTCTTCTGCAAGCTGAACAGGCACAGCTCTCTCAGCCTCTCCTTGTATGAGAGATACTCTGATCCCTTAATCGTCTTCATGGCCCTTTGATGGACTTACTCCAATATCTCCGTGTTCTCCAGCCTGACCAGGTTCCTCTGAATGGCAGCACAACCATCCAGTATGTCAGCCACTCCTTCCAGTTTTGTATTATCAGCACACTTGCTGATGATGTCACATCATCCCAGTAGGTCATTAATGAAGATGACAGAACAGTACTGGCCCCAGTATCAACCCCTGGAGTATACCACTAGTGTCTGGCTTCCAAATGGACTTTGTGCTTCTGATCACAACCCTCTGGGCCCAGTGTATCAGCTAGTTTTCAGTCCACCTCACCAATCACTTATCTAGTCTGTATTTCATCAGTTTTTCTAAGAAGGTGTTATGGGACACAGTGTTGAAAGCCTTGCTTGTCCACCAAGTTAGTCATTTCATTGCAGAAGCCTCTCAGGTTAGTCAAGTATCATTTCCCCTGTATAAATCCATTTTGACCATGGATTCCATCCTAATGGCATTCCCATCCTAAATATGGGAAATGGTTTCCAGGATTAGTTGCTCTGTCACCTTCACATAGGTCAAGGTGAGTCTGACTGGTGTGTAGTTCTCCAGAACCTCCTTGCCCTTCTTGAAGATGAGAGTGACATTTGCTCTGTTGCAGTCATCAAGAATCTTCCCAACCTGACGAGTACAACCTGTCAAGTCTTATGCATTTATTTATGTCCAGTTTGTTTAAAAGTTCCCTAACCAGATCCTCATCCACCAAAGGTATGCCTTCCTTGCTCCAGACTTTCCCACTGCTCTCAGGGGCCTGAGATTCCCAAAGGCTGGTCTTACCAGTAAAGATGAAGTGAATAAAGCATTGAGTACCTTGACTTTTTCCATTTCCTTTGTCACCAGGGCCCCTGCTGCATTCAGCCCACATTTTCCCTAGTCTTCCATTTGCTGCTGACGTAACTGTAGAAGCTCTTCTTGTTGCCCTTCATGTCCTTCACCAGATACATCTCTAGGTGGGCTTTGGCTTTCCTAACACCATCCCTGTGTGCTTGGACAGTGTTGCTGTATTCCTCCTGGTTATAACAACTTTCTTCTTTATTTTGAGAATCCTAGACCTCTGGATCCTGGTTTGCTATGGAACTAAGTCAATTCTGCTTCTGTAAGGTCCTTATTTTGAAAATTCTATGCTGATTTTTACTGGCTGAGCATACAGACCACTCCTGCTACGCTCCCACGTTCACCATTTGTTGGTGTGCGTACTGATGTTTGTATTGTGGAGCCTCAGGGTGCTCAGATTTGGGTAACACACAGCAGCTTTCCTGATGGGCAGCTAGAAACTTTTACACTTAGGCAAAATAGATTTTAAATTCATATTGGTAGCTTTTGTTAAAGGTGTAAATAACATCCGAAAACTAAGTCTTAGATAGCATGATCATAGCTCTTCTGGGTCTCCCCAGAGAGAAATACTTTAACCTGTGCAGTGTGGGACATGTGCATCTGTACAGAACCTGCCTAGAACATAATCTGTGTACAGATCTCCCCTGAGCACAGCACACTTACAACCAGAATATTTAACTTCAACAGTCACAGTGGCCCTGTCACACTTGGGCAAAATTACTGGGCAAACAGAAAAAAGGACTTATCTGGGGAATTCCTGAGGTACAGAAGCTCCAGCCATGGGGAATCTGAAGCACAGAGCTTAGGATTTGACCTTTAACAACAATAATGTTTGTCACTTACCTCAGTGCCAGTAGGATGAAGCTATAAGTAATAATCAATACTGCGTAGACTTCAATGTAATAACACACCTAGTGTGATCCTTTGAAGGTCAGAGCTAAAAAAATAACGTACCTCATCCTTTAAAAATCTTTTATGTGCTGGATTTAGATGGAAGCAATTGTGTTATTGCAGATAATAATAACTTGATAATGATCAGAGTTGATAATGTCTTAGCACAATGACCTTTACCTGCTTATGAATGACTCTGAACAGTGTTGAAAAATTCAAGTGGTTGGTGGTGATTTGTGAGCATTTATTAAGGCAAATCAGATAATTGCATTTAACTTCACAGATGGCTTGTATTTTCTAAAGTGCTTTTATTTCAGTGCAATAAGATGACTCAGAATCTCAGTGGGATATTATGACCCTGATTTTTTATTGCCTTATACCTCATATAGTGAAAATTCCCAGTGCAGAGGAGCTGTGGGTCCAGTTGAAGGATTTGATGTGCAAACATCAACTGTTATCAGCAATGTGAAACATCAGAGCCCTATCTCCTTTCTTGTGTTATTTTCCTCATCAGTGTTATATTTTGAGATCATTCGTACAGTGGGTACTTCATGTTTTCCCTTTGTACTTTGCATGCTTTTACTACCCAGAGAGACAAAGGAATTCATAGTGACCCAACAGAACATTAAATTGTCCCTGGCATCCAGGAAAGAATGCCTATTCCACATTCCTAAAAGCCTTCCACTTATTTCTGAGCAGGTTGGGGTTTTTTTGCTTTTTAATAGAAAGGGAATTCCACATGTATTCCAAGCACAAGCATTCAGAGCGCTGCTTCCATATGGGCAACAGAACGTCTGCTATTTCTTGGCAGAGGAGCAGCAGCATAGGTCTGCTTCCTCTTGGCAGGGAGCAGGAAGGGTAGGATTCATCTCACTGAGCTCTATCTATCAAAGCATCAAGCACTCAATAAGACTACATTTCCTAGAAGTCACCAAGGGGAGGAAAGACAGCATTCATGGAAGGTGCTTGTCATCCTCTCTCCTGATAGCAGCAGTAGCGTGTAACTCATAGAGGACTAGGTTTGCAATCCTACTCTCACTGCCTGCTTGCTCTATTTTCATTTGTTCTTGAACAGAAATGCTCACAAATAGCAAGTGGGCACCCACCTCTCTGGAGCTTCAGCCTTAAAACTAGGGTTATTTCCTAGGAAGCTTTTTTTTTTTTGCCACAGTTTGGAACTTGACAGAGCTTAAGAAACAGTGAAAATTACTGCTATTTGTAACAGCATCACAAAACTAGTATTTCTGCAATGAGGCACTGTTGTATGCCAAGAAACCACTCCAGGAACAGCACTACCCAGAGAATCTGACATACATCTCTGCTGGAGTTATGACAAAGAACCAATGGTTTCTCTCGCTGGCATTTTCGGTACCATACAATGATCTCCAGTATGGGCTAACAACAGAGCTTACAGCCTAGTACAGACCTCTGCCATGTAAGCTAAGGGCCTAGAAGCACTGACAGGAGGCAAGACTGTAAATTACAAATAAACAACGGGATATAGGCATGCACGGGTTTTATCTATGCAAATACCTATCTCGAGCTGCTGGTGCAGTGGGGATACATCAGCTGGAATGACAACAAGTAATTAACAGCTCTGTCCAGCCACTCTGCTAATCTCATCACTCAGCACTGCTAATCAAATCACTCCAGTAGCTGGAGTGGTGTTTCCCTGAATGCCAGCACTCCCTAAAACTAAGCTAAGCACAAATGAATTCATTCAGGTGTATTAACTTAAGCTAATGATTGTGAATGAAGACAAATTTTGGGAGTGCCAAGTCCTCAATTCCTACTTTCTCACAGCCACCAGCATCATTTCAGGAAAGTGAATGGTGTTATTTTGGATTAGGCTGGGGTAGAAGCAAGAAGAATATCTGACTGTAATATCTAGCACGGTTCAGTTGACCCACAGCTCGGGAAAACAAAAATCTCTGTTCATACTAGCTGGAGTGGCTGTGACTGGGTCTTGCTGTCAAGGCTAAGGGTAGATAACAGACTGCTGGTGACAGTCAAGGAACCCAAATAATGCCCTGTGATACTTATTTGCCTGTCCTAGCAGGAGAAAAGACCAGTTTGGGGAACAGCACACACATGCCCAGCTTAGGCACTACCACTGCACAGGTGGGGATGGGAATGTGGGAGTTGTTGGTTTCTGGGGGAAGTGCACCTTTCCCACTGTCACCCAGCAGCAGAAGCAACAAGCCCAGGTCACCGAGGCTCTTCTGAGCTGTCACTCCAGCGCTCTGGCCCCTTTTCATGCTTCCTTGTAGCCAAATAAGCCTGCTGTCTTTCTCTCTGTCCTCATGGTTGTACAGAGGTGAGCATCATCTATTTGGAAAGAGGTTTCTCCAGTGCAGAATTGATAGTCAGATGGAGGAATGTTAGTGAGAGAAGAGCACGAAATTCTTCTATTTCCATCTGTGTGACCGTAAAACCTCACAGAATCCCTTGATGTTTTTCTTCTTTAATCTAGCATTTTACTGTAACCCCAAAACCCCATTTCATTGCAAAGGTGGATTTTGCCACCCCAATAACCTGTAAGTTATTTTGTGCTCATGTTTGCAGGTGGCTTTGCTGGAACTGCTGAGAAGCCCTGGGGCAAAGAAAAGAAGAGGGAAAAAGAAGGCAATTTTGTAAGACAGCAGTGCCAGGCAGCATTGCAGGCTCAGTATGTTACTTAAGTGCCCTTGCAGACATTATGGTGCTGTACCAAATTGGGTGAAGGTGTCCCCAGGTGCCCTGCTCTGACACATTTCAGTGGAGCAGTAATTCAGTAATTCTGAAACATGCAGTAAGCCCAGAAATGCAAGTGGTATTTGTGACTCTGGTGCGTGGATGTTCCAGCATGAATTCAGCTGTCTAAACACAAGTGTCTGGTGCCCTTTGAGATTCTTTCAGTGACATCTCTGACGGTCCTTGTGGTGGACTTTTCCATCACAGTCTGGCTTCCTACTGACCAACAGGAGCCGGTGTGACTGTCCTCCTGGGCTATGGGACAGAGACTACACCCAGCAGTTGTGTATTTACCGTTTGTTGTTCCAGCTGCACGGAAATGCCTGCCAGGAATAACAGACCAGAGAACAGCTCAGCCCTCTTCTTCTCAGCCCCATGTGGAAGGCACTGGTAGCCTTCAGCCTTGTCAGCCTGCACTCCACCCTGCATGCATCGTGGAGGAGCTGGAGGCCACACTCATCCCCAGCGCCGGGGCAGTGTGATGCATTCAGTGTGGTCACTCACCGGCAAAACCTGCCGGAGGTCATGGTGCACACAAGCACAGTTCTGACCCATGCTGGGCCCTGTGAATTTGTTGTGAGTGCAGGTGTGTGGACCAGGAATGAACTGTGGTCAGCCATGGGGATGCTTTTGGTTCAACCTGCGTGACTCAAGGGACTGTAGCCTGAGCTGGCGTGACTGACGTGACTATTGAGGGCAGTAAGCAACTGAGCTCTGAGCCTAGGGGCTTTCATAGCATTATTTCTCCAAGCTAATAGGCAAAAGTATTATTTTACTGTGTGTCTTACGGGTAAGAAATCTGTGCTTGCTCCTAAGATTCCTACTGTAGGTTATTTTTAAGAATGTAAGTTGTAATGAGTTCATTATTTTTAACACACAGGAAGAGAACAAAGCGCAATGTTTTAGTTATGCTTTTATTTTTCCACTTTATTGCCTTTTTTCTACTGGTTTGAACATATCTGTTTTGCAAGCTTGTAGCATCAGAAATCTGAGTTATTATATGACAGAACTGACAGAACTACAGATTCCAAATATGACTTTTTCACCCTTTCCCCAAACAACAACAAAAGAAAAGATTTTGTAATACACAACAACCTTGTAAGAGTTTTAATGCTTCTCCTTTTTCCTCTCTATTGCTCCATAAGATCTTTATGAAGAATTCTCTTTTAATTGAGTCTGGAAACCATCTACTTTTAATGAGAACTTACCAACACCTAATTGCCATCTGCCTCCTTCAGTTTCTCTCGTAAGGCTGCTTCATTTTTCCTTTGTGCTCTGAACTGCTTCTCTGTTGCTGCTGCTGTTTGTGCTCCAAGTGAATTCTTAAGTCTTCTCAGCGTAAGTTTTAAGTCCTTTATCCTGTATTTCACCTCTGCCTGTTCCAGAACTACACTAAAAAGCCTTTAGAACTCAATACTTATTATTTGCAGAATGTAGAGGCAAGCTTCCTGCCACAACATGGATGATGTTTGCTGGTGTGCATGTTTTACAAGAGCGTCTTTTCTTATCTGATGACAGCGTATCGGAAAGGCAAAGCAGTACATGGCTATATGATGTGAGAAAAGAACTGCAAATATCACAAACATGGAAAGACGCAATATATTCCACAAAATGAAATCTACCCTTTTGCTGAAAGCCTGCACAAGGACGTGCCTTTAATAAGGCCTCCAAACGAGCTATCAATACTGCTTTGTGGTGGCCTTCTGCCCTGTGGTGAGTTCACCCCATGTCAGAAGCAAGAAATCTTTCGCTGACTGTCTTTCAAAAATGTTTGGCAAGCCACATCTTAATGTGTTCTTACTGTTATGCCATAAAAGAACTTCTAGAAAGTCTCCAGTGAAGATATGCCTGCTTTCCTTCAGTTAACAGTTTCTTTCAAAATTCTACTGACATTTTCAGGTTCTCTGGTTTGCCTGACAGTAAGCTCCCAGTGATGCCCCTGCACTGTGCTTTTCTCCCTTAAGAAGAAATTCAAATCCTAAGTCAGTGCATTGTGATCCTTGGTCAGATATTGATTCTTTGAGATTTTCTACCTGGCTGAAAACAGTAGAGAGAAAAGTGGGCTATAGTAGCAGGTGCAACTTGTGGCATTAGTGCTATTTCTGGGCATTTCCTCCCCAGAGTTGAGCAGAGCAGCAGTTAAATGTGCATCAGCTCATGGGCCTGTCATGTCAACCGTGCTGAACCATGTAAGTCAGGCTGGAAGGGCAGCATGTTCATCACCGTTATCTTTTTTAGGAATTCTGTAAGTAATTAAATATTTCATGTTCATTTAAACTAGAGAATCCAATACACACTCCAGGTTTTTCTGTCAGGTTTTTCTTCTGAAAATGAGTTGAAGTTTAGCATGAGCCAACTGTACATGTTTTCCCTATAATTTTAATGGAATAACAAGATAGTAACACTACGCATTTGGGGAAAATTCATTTGCAATCTCAAATTAAGGTGCTTAGGATAGTTAGGCCGTCTTGTTGCCAGAAAGCCACTTAACTTCTGTTGAATCAGATGTGATGAGGAATCTTTCTCAAATAATTGCACTAACCATTTTAGTACTCCTGACAATTACTTGTCATTGTGCAGATATCTAGTAAAGATAGACTGGTGAAACATCTGTCCTGTGTTCAGTTTCTGATCTGATTTTTACTCCAGTAAAGATCTGAATTTATGCTTGTAAATTCAAGTTATCTCACTGACCATTAGGCATTTTATATCTCTGCTCATCTGAATCCTTCTTTTGTTTACAGAACAAAATAATCTGTATGCTGTTTGCATCTATGGCTTGAAGGGTAGTTTCTCTACTTTTATGTACAAGAATCCTTCAACAGCAATATATTCTTTCTTATTTTTATTACGTGTTCTTGCCTCAAATATTGTGGTCTTACTATTATCCCAAAGGGCTTAAGTACGCTGAGCTCTGACTTCATAGTCTGAGGCATCAGGAATCAGAGCTGGAGTAGCACAAGATGAAACAAGGTAGGTGTTGTGCTACTTTGGATCCTGAATTTCACTATTTCTGCAGATTTCTGCGAGGTCTGCCCAGAGCAGTCTTGAGATTCTCTGAAGTGGTGCTGATCTACACCTCAAACAGAGACAAGGATAAAGTTTCATTAACAATATACAGGAAATAAACCTATGAAATAAACAGTATGCCTGTCATTTTTCTGGCAGTTCTAACCTTTGATACCTGCAAGCTATTTCTTTGTAATGTCAAGATTAGATTCTGGTCCTGCTGGAAAAATCATATTCCTAATAAGAAATGACTCTCTCCATCTCAAGTGTCATCTGGTAAAGTTCAGCTTCTGTCCTGCTGAAAAAATTGGTATAGTATAAGATGATCTGTGTCTCTACTGCTTGTGCTTCTGTATTCTTTTTGAATAAAGTAATAAAATAATAAACAAATAAATTAAAATAAAATAAAAATCATCCAAGTAATACTGGATTTTTGGACTAGTTATTGAAAAGAATGGACGTAATTTCTGAGAAACATTCAAACAATTGTCAAAAAAGTCTGTGCAATTAGTTAGATTCAAAATTTTGTCTATGGAAAAAGAAGAAACACACCTTATATGTAAAGGCAAGAATTTATTGTTTTTACAATTGAAATTGTGATAGAGTCATCCAAGAATCACTATTGGCCCCAATTTAAGTATTGCAGAAAAAAAAATAAAAAATTTATATAGAAAGGAACTGTTAATAATACCATTAAAATATTATATACACATTTCCCAGTTCTTCCTCCTTTTCCTGGTGTTCTGCTGACCCTTCCACTGCCCTCTGGGTCCTCAGATCCCTGGATTCGGTCTGGTGCTTGTGGAGGTGTTATGGTGAAGCACCAGTATCTGGAGTCTTTTGCCAGGAGTATGATGTTGATGGTTTTTTCTCCTTCACTCTGGGATCTCCTAGGACATCATCTTTATATGTTTTCTTACACAGTTTTATAGAGAATCATAGAATGGTTTGGGTTGGA
>NW_010298176.1:0-372 GCF_000700745.2 Antrostomus carolinensis
ATTCTGGGTTTTACTAACTACTACACTTTTACACTGTGTCCAGTTCTGGAGGCCCCAATACAAGAAAGACACGGACCAGTTAGAACGAGCCCAGAGGAAGGCCATGAGGATTATCCAAGGGCTGGAACACCTCTCCTATGAGGACAGGCTGAAAGAGTTGGGGCTGTTCAGTCTGGAAAAGAGAAGGCTTAAGGGACATCTTATAATGGCTTTCCAATACCTGAAGGGGCCTGAAGAAAGCTGGGGAGGGACTTTTTAAAAAGGCAGGTAGTGATATAACAAGAGGTAATGGCTTTAAACTGGAAGAAGGTAGGTTTAGATGAGATATTAGGAAGAAATTATTGACTGTGAGGATGGGCAGACACTGGTACA
>NW_010298176.1:422-898 GCF_000700745.2 Antrostomus carolinensis
GATGATGCTTTGAGCAACCTGGTCTAGTGGAAGGTGTCCCTGCTGATGGCAGGGGTGTTGGAACTAGATGATCTTTAAGGTCCCTTCCAACCCAAACCATTTATGATTCTATGATTCCCCCTCCCAGTCCTTTGCACTTGCAAACTAAGCAAACACGGTGTCCTTGTACCTTGTCAATATTCTTCTCTTAACAAATCTCACACTGAAACCAAACCACAGTGCTTTCTTGTTACTAAGAAGAAAATTAACTTTATCTTAGCAAAAACCAGGACACCATTTTTATCTGTCGTGTCTTCTTTGTCTCTGTCTCCCTATCTTCCTTTGCTATGAAGCCTTTGGTAGGCAATATATATCATCAGTTTCTGATTTGACTATGTAGTTTCGCAAGTAATAAGGTAAGGTACAACTTTTCCCCTTTGTCTTCTGACATATTTTACTGTCCTTTATTTGTTTCTGATTTCATATTTAATTCTTCT
>NW_010298177.1:0-1792 GCF_000700745.2 Antrostomus carolinensis
CACCACCGACTTCATCTACAACCTCTACTCGGAGGAGGGAAAAGGCATCTTCGACTGCCGGAAAAACGTGCTGGGGCACATGCAACAGGTACGGACCCCCCCAGGCAGCGGGAATGCAGCACCCAGGGAAGGGGCTGCAGGCTGGGAGACCCTCACCCAGAGCTTCCCCCTGTTCACCCAGTGACTTTTCTGGCACAGGGCGGCACCCCGACTCCCTTCGACAGGAACTTTGGCACTAAAATGGGTGCCAAGGCGGTGGCCTGGATCACTGGGAAGATCAAGGAGTGCTCCCGGCATGGTGGGTGCCGCTCCAGGGTGGGGTTTCTCTGCCTTATTTCTAAGCCCCCTACCCTTGAAGCCTCCTACCCTTCCCCACAAGATGGTGATTGCCAAAAGCTAACCCCGGCTCTCTTCCAACCCGCTCCAATATTTCAACACAAAGGGCTCAGTGCTCCCCTGCAGATTTTTTGGGGTGCTCAGGGGTGCTCTCCCCTCCCAGAGGGTCCAAAACACTGAGCTCGCTCCCCACCTCCCCTCACAGGTCGGATCTTTGCCAACACAGCTGACTCAGCTTGTCTGCTGGGCATGCGCAAGCGCAGCCTCGTCTTCCAGCCCATCACCGAGCTCAAGGAGCAGACAGACTTCGAGTAGGTGCCCCCCCCCATTTTTTTTCCCCCATTTCTGAGACTGTGCTCCAGCCCTGGGAAGGATAAATACAGGCTGGGAACACTTCCCCGAGCAATGCAGCGTCGTTTCCATCACCATCATGCCGCCCTCTCTCTCTCTCTCATCCCCCAGGCACCGCATCCCCAAGGAGCAGTGGTGGCTGAAGCTTCGGCCCATCCTAAAAATCCTGGCCAAGTACAACATCGAGCTGGACACCTCGGAGAAAGCCCACCTGGAGCACATCACGCGCAAAAGGATCTCGTTGGAGTCCAACATCTAAGAGGAGATCGCCGACACGGCTTCCCCCAGTCCCTGCGTCACTCCGGGGAAACTCCGAAACAAGCGCTCCCCACTGTACCCCACCGAGCAGCTTTCCCAAAGCACAGGGTTTCCTCTGAGTAAATTTTGGGTTGATTTAGGTATTTTATGAGCTTTTTAAACAGAAAAGTGGTTCTCCAATTGTTGCAGCAGGATGTTGGGATGAGCTGAGAGCAAGCAGTCTGGGTAGAGTCCCTAGGGCACCACTTTAGTCTTAAAAATTCAGAATTAAGATGCTTCAATAAACTCATCACTCACTCGTGATGGCTCCGAGTCTCCGCCGCTCACCCCCTGAGGAAGATGAACATGGCTCCCACAGCCCCGCATGCACCCCTGGTCCCGATGGCTTCACTTCCCAGCCCAAAAGAGGAATAAAATATATATAATCTGATTTTATTCCCCCAAGTTTATCCCATAAAACAATTATCAAAGTTTACCCATCGGACTTCACCTTTGAGAGCACAGGGCAGCTCCCCTGGAGCATCCTGGGGTGAGGAACGCATTTGTGGAGGATGATGCAGCGCGGTGTATCAAGATCCCCCCAAAAAACCCCCCAAAAACCCCAGACAAGCGTGGAAGCATGGCTGGGGCTGGTGGGAAGGGTGGGCTGGGGGCAGCGAGGGGGATCAGCGGGGACAGGCTGCGGTTGGAGGTAAAACTCACACAGAACTCATCAGCGTGAGGGTTTAACAAGGTGTCACCATGGATGGGGTGACGTTGCAGTTCTCAGAGATGACAAGGACCGTAAGTGGCATCAAAAACCAGCACAGGAATGAAACCAGCAGCAGCAGCACCCCCAAAGCCCACC
>NW_010298177.1:1869-6510 GCF_000700745.2 Antrostomus carolinensis
GCGTGCGACACACACACACCTCCCAGCGCGCGGTGAGCCGTTTATTTCCGTGAACACACGACGGCGCGTGCCGGGACGCTGCTGCTGCCGGGAGCGGGTTGGGACGAGCAGAGAGCAGGCGCTGCCCACAGGGGGTCCTGCCTGGTGCCCCGCTGCCAGCACGTCCTCACGCCTCCTCCTAAAATCTGTATATACACACACAGAAATAAAATCAACAACAGAACGGTGAGTTGAAGGTGTAAAACCAAAGCTAAGGAAGAGTTCGGGTGGGTTCTTGTGCGGCAGATGGGAGGGAAACCCTCTGCTCAGGGGAACGGAGCATCCCATGCTCCAAGCAGAGCTACACCAGAGAGGGAGGGAAATATTTCCTCTGCTCACACAAATTACAGTCCCCCAAAGTGTTGGCTTTTGAGGTGTTCTCATCCTCTTCCCCTCTACAGCGCTGCTGCAGCTTCAAAATTGTAGATAAAAAGGGAAAAATACACTTCCAGGCATTGAAGGAATGACTCCACGTCTGCTTCACGGGAGCTGCGGACACACAAGCTCTGCCCCGGCTGCGGGGTGTCGTTCTGGGGGAGCCGTGGATCTGTGTGAGTGTCAGCACGAGGTGAAGGTGCCAGCTTGTGCCGTTACACAACGTACAGGCTCACTATGTGCAGAGCAGCCTTTTCTGCTAGAAATTTCTCCAGGTCCGAGAACACCTCTTGATTTCCTGCCTTAAGTCCTTCAAAGAAGGAAGGTTTCCCTCTTCTGCCCACACCCAGAAAGCTTTCCTTTCCCCAAGGGCTGCCCCAATGTGAAAACAAAAGGAAAAAAAAAAACAGTGGGGATATAATTTGCCATTAAAGGGTGATTGTTCATCTCAGGAGGCCAAAATCGAGGGGAAAGCACGTGTGGGCAGAGAGACAACATGGAGCCATCTGTGACTGGCACAACCCTGCTGCCCTGGGCCGGCTCAGACAGAAGAGCAGAGCAGGAGGAAAACCAGGATTGCAACCGGGGAGGGGAATCCAGCACCTTCAAGTCCCAAACCAAGTAGTCAACCTCATTCCCGGCGCTACCGTGAGGAAGTGGTGATGAAAGGAGCCGAGTGTCAGCGTGGAAGAGCCCCGGCGCCTCATCCATCGCTTAACTAAGGAGCAAGACGTACTCCTTCAGGCAGGTGGGCAAGGGCAGCTGCTTCACCGCCTCCGGCAGGAACCGCACGCCCAGGCTGCGGCGTACGGCGTAACGCGACAGCGTCTGTAGGGTCCCGGGGGCTGAGCAGAGCAGGGTGAGCTTTTCACAGAGCTGCTGATCCCTGGTCACCTCCCAGGGCATGCTGCCGTTTTTTCTCAGCTCAAAATGTCCAATAGCTCGATGGAGAAGATCGAAACAAGAATCTTCACGCTCCGTACCTAATCCCCGCACCAGCAGCGCCACTAATCGCGAAATGGGGGTTTGACCTTTCAAATTCACCACCCGAACCTCCGCCCCGAAGTCGAGGAGGATGCTGACGCTCTCCAGGTTGCCCTTCATGGCTGCCCAGCTGAGCGGTGTGTCGTTGTTGTAGTCGCGGGCGTTGACCAAGGCGCCGTTCTCCAGCAGCGACCGCACGCACTCGGCGTTGTTCTTGAAGGCGGCCCAGTGCAGCGGCGTGTCCTTGTTGCCGTCCAAGGCGTTGGGGTTGGCACCGTATTCCAAGAGGATTTCCACACAGGTTTCGTCTTTTTCTGCCGCGTAGTGAAGGGCTGTTCGGTTGTAGCCATCCAGGGCGTTGACCTGTAGGAGAAGGGGAGGGAGGAGAAAGGATTTGGGGGTCACTGAGGTACCCGGTGTCGGGGGAAGCTCTGCCAGCGCTGCACAAAAAGGTTTCCATATCTCAAACTTAGTGGATGGGAAAAATAGGCAGAGTTAGAGGTAAAATCGGCCACTAGCCAGAAGGAAATGCCAAAAACCAGGTAATATATTGGTTTCAATTCTTCCTTCAGGCTTCTACTGCAAAATGACCCTCCCTCCCTGGAGAAGCGGCACCCCAAGATCTCAGGCACAAACATTTCCCTCCCTCCTGGGATGACAAACCTTCACCTGGGCCCGTTTCACTCTGCAAGGGGCCTTAAAACCAGAGCTGCTTAAAAGTATCAGCTCAAATCTCAGCTGTTTATCAGCACCCACCACTGCCTCTTGATTTCCCGGCCCCTTTTCAAAGGGACTTGTGCATTTTTAACATCTTTTGGTTCTTTAAAAGCTTTTACCTCTGCTCCCTTCTGCAGCAGCAGCTCCACGCAGTCGGCGTCAGCCACCATACAGGCGCAGTGCAGCGGCTTCAAGGTGCCGTGCATGCAGTTCACGTCTGCGCCCTGCAAGAGAACAGGAGACCCCAGTCAGGAGGAGCAAACAGAGGGCAGCAGGTGGAGGGAGGGGATTCTGCCCCTCTGCTCCGCTCTCCTGACACCCCACCTGCAGTGCTGCCTCCAGTGCTGGGGACACCAACAGCACAAGGACATGGAGCTACTGGAGCCAGTGCAGAGGAGGCCACGAGGATGATGCGAGGGCTGGAGCAGCTCTGCTGTGAGGACAGGCTGAGAGGGTTGGGGCTGTTCAGCCTGGAGAAGAGAAGGCTCCGGGGAGACCTTCTAGTGGCCTCCCAGTACCTGAAGGGGCTCCAGGAAGGCTGGGGAGGGACTTTGGCCAAGGGCAGGGAGTGAGAGAACAAGGGGTGATGGCTTGAAAGTGGCAGAGGGGAGATGGAGATCAGATGTGAGGAAGAAACTCTTTGGTGTGAGGGTGGTGAGACAGTGTCCCAGGTTGGGCAGAGAAGCTGTGGCTGCTCCTCCCTGGAAGTGTTCTCGGCCAGGCTGGATGAGGCTTTGAGCAACCTGGTCTAGTGGAAGGGGTCCCTGCTGCTGGCAGGGGGGTTGGGACTGGATGGGATTAGCAAACCCACCCACTCTTGGCCCTTTTCCACCCCCAAGCCAGCAGCTAATGCACCTCAATTTGCATTGTTAGAAAACTTTTATTCACAGATATCCGGTGTCACACACCCAGGCGAGCCCTGGGGTTTGTTTTGAGGCCGGGCATCGTGGCTGCACAGAGCTCCTCACCAGGTAGAAGCACTCAACAGTCAGTATCTTTGCTCCCAGCTTTGATTTTAATTAATTTATCATCATTAAATGATGCCTGAAGAATACTGAGTGCTGCAGGGGTCTGGTATAAACCACACAGAGGTTTGCTGTCTGTGTGCCGGTTCTCCGCTCTGGCAGGATGTCCTGGTTTTTGCTGGGATGGAGCTGAGTTAATTTTCTTCTTAGTAGCCAGAAATCTCTGTGTTTTGGTTTCAGTGGAGGATTTGTTATGAGAAGAATGTTGATCAGGTACAAGGACCTCAGGTTTGGGTAGTCTGCAAGCGCGAAGGACGGGGAGGGGGAAAGTGTCAGAGTCAGTAAAACCCAGAAGTGCCAGTGGGATGTGCCGATGGGATCTTCCAGATCCCAGCACGTCACGGGCAGCGTCAGCCAGGGCTGACTGGAAAGGGGGGAATTCCCTCGGGAATCGCTCGGGATCGCTTTCTGGGATGGGTATTTCAGGTTCAGGGTTCCTTATTGCTCCTCTGGGATCGCTATCGGCGGGTGGTGAGCAATTGTACTCTGCATCACTCATAGATACAGAGAGACAGTTGTCATCATCATCATCATCATCATCATCATCATCATCATTATTATTATTATTATCATCATCATCATCATCATCATCATCATCATCATCATCATCATCATCATCATCATCATCATCATCATCATCATCATCATCATCATCATCATCATCATCATCATCATCATCATCATCATCATCATCATCATCATCATCATCATCATCATCATCATCATCATCATCATCATCATCATCATCATCATCATCATCATCATCATCATCATCATCATCATCATCATCATCATCATCATCATCATCATCATCATCATCATCATCATCATCATCATCATCATCATCATCATCATCATCATCATCATCATCATCATCATCATCATCATCATCATCATCATCATCATCATCATCATCATCATCATCATCATCATCATCATCATCATCATCATCATCATCATCATCATCATCATCATCATCATCATCATCATCATCATCATCATCATCATCATCATCATCATCATCATCATCATCATCATCATCATCATCATCATCATCATCATCATCATCATCATCATCATCATCATCATCATCATCATCATCATCATCATCATCATCATCATCACACAGAGGATCAGGAGGAACAGCCTGAGGCCAGGAGCAGACACAGCACAGAGGGTTTGGAAAGACAACCGCGATGTTCCCCGCCCGGTAAATAAACTGTCAGTGGTTCAGAGCCACGTCGCTGCCCTGGGCGTGTCCCCTACTGGGGCATAACCCTGAGCTGAACCTGGGGGCTCGTGGGATTCAAAAGGGCATCTCTGAGGAGGCTTAAGAGGCTCGGCGGAGCCTTGGCCTCCCGAAATAGCTCAGCAGCTGCCCGGATCAGTCAGGCTTAACAGAGGCTCTCCAGGGCCAGGAGGAGTGACCCGGGCTGGGACAAAGCTCCCAGACCCACCCCCAGGGCCGGGTCCAGCCACAAGAACCTCACCCCGCCGTGGG
>NW_010298178.1:0-1274 GCF_000700745.2 Antrostomus carolinensis
TAGGCTGTCATTTTGCACAGGACCATTTCAGGTGCGTTTCCTCCCCGCGCCGTTTGTCCCACGAGGTCTTTCCAAAACTGGCTCCCCCAGCACCTCCTGCCAGAGCCCGGGGCACAGAGGTGTCTCTGTTAACAGCTGTCCCACCAAATGTTCCTGCAGCTGTTCCACAGGACATTGTAGATCCAACCCCGGCCAAATGTGCCGAGCCGCTGGGAATAAAGCATGTTGCTGGTGTAAATCCATTTCCCACTGGCAAGGGGGTCACAAGTGGCTTCAAAATGGAGTATTTAGATTACAAAATGCTCAGAGCACACAGGTTCACGGTGGAGTGACAAAGGGGCAAAGACCTAGATGGTGGCTTCAGGATCTGGCCCCTGGGTGACACTCTGATGACAATTTGCCTGCAGGAGGGATTTAGCAGGAATTCCCCAATTGCAACCTCAAAGCCACGGACCAAACTGTCCAGAGATGCCATCCAATAGCCTCTACAGTAGCACCCTACCGCCCTGGTGCCACAGCCCCCCGGGCAGCCAGATGCCTGCTAGAGGGATGGACATCCTACAGCACACCCAGGGTGGAGGTGATCCAGGTCTTTCCACACTTTCCTTTATGGGAACCCCATGTGCACAGGTGGGTCCTGCCAAGAGACACCCCGATAAGGAGACAGGGTGGTGGATACTGGCTCCCTTTGGGTTGGTTTTGGGTTTCGGATTCCCCCATCCCCTTTCCCTGCCTCCACTTTTCCCCTCCAGCTTCATGCTTTGGTGGGACATTGGGATCACCCCTACCTGCTGTCTGTGTTATGCCCAGCACACCCCAGTCCCAAAGTGCTGCCCCGGGGAAAATAATAACAAACAGTAACAGCGTCATAGCCCAGCACACCCTGCGATGATGATGGGACTGTGGCTGGTGTGAGATGTCTTGCTCACCTCACATTTCTGGGTGAGGCTCCCACAGCCTCTTTGCCATGATAAAACCTATTTCTGGGCTTGGCCAGCTGATCCCTGCCTGCACGGTAAAGCCCACAGCCAAGCTACCCCGGGACTGGGGCTCACCCTGTATCACCCTTTGGCCGCCCCCTCCATCCCCACACACCCAGCCCACGGCTCCAGAGTGCTGATTCTTGCAAAGGGAGTGGTTTGCTGTGTAATTCCTCTGTCAGGCCTCACAGCCTGCGGGCTGTACATCTCCTCCAGGGTTTTACAAGCTGTCCGGCAGCCGGGACCGGTGGGAGCTGGGCAGGGCGGCATGGGATGCGTCAGAGCCGCTGGCCG
>NW_010298178.1:1393-1682 GCF_000700745.2 Antrostomus carolinensis
GGCCTGGCCGGCAGGGGCTGCTCAGGGCCCCCCGCCCCGTGCCCTCTGCTGCGGGTGAGCTGGGGAAGCCGCCTGGCATTTAGTGGGGCTTAAAAGTGGAAGGTTAATGGGATGGGACTGTGCCAAGCCAAAGGATGTGTCCTGCTCTCGCCTGGGAATCCTTCTGCCCCAAGGCCAGTGCCGTCCCTGCTGTCATCACACCCACGTCTGGCTGATGCCATCTTCCTGCCCAGTCCAGAGAAACCCCCTTGGCCAGGGGAGCCCCAAAGCCAGGCTGGGAATCACAACC
>NW_010298178.1:1780-2056 GCF_000700745.2 Antrostomus carolinensis
CGTGCTTTGGGTTCTCCTCCACCAGGATCTGGCCCCATTCGCATGTCCCAGCCCACGCCAAGGGGCTGCAGAGCGGTTTTTAGCTGAGTCCTGGCACACATCCCTCAGCCTCCCCAAACCTCGGTTTTCCCAGCCACCATGGGGCCATCGTTCCCCTTGCTGACAGTCTCATTTCAGCAGCCCTTAGCCCAGTCCTGGAGAGACCACCACCCGCACCAGCCTCCATGGTAAAGTATCAGAATCTCTGCCGAGGCTCCAGTTAGTGCTCACGGCTTA
>NW_010298178.1:2114-2393 GCF_000700745.2 Antrostomus carolinensis
CTCACGGCTTAGGGCTGTGGGTGCCCACCCACAAAGGGCTGGCAGAGCATTCCCCCGTGCCCTACAGAGGCAAAGATCCTCAGGAACTTGTCACTGGGCTCCAGCATTGCAGTGACAGTGCCTGGTGCAGAGGGACCTTGTCCTGGGGAGCAGGGGTGCACTGGCTCATCCGCAGAGCCCAGGCGCCTTCGTCACCACGGGCAGGGGACGAGCAGGGCCGTGCTTGGCAGCTTGTGTTGAGGACCTGCCTCTGCTTTCCCAGTCAGACTCGAGCCGTGT
>NW_010298178.1:2485-2749 GCF_000700745.2 Antrostomus carolinensis
CTGTTTAGGGCTGCAGTCCCTACTTGCACAGATTTACGGAGCAGCAGGCTGTTAAAGTCCCCGGGATGCTGCCAGCGCCTCCAGCACCCAGCCCCATGCCTTCCCCAGCAGCCTTAAACTCTCCAAAAGTAATACAGAGCGATGTGCTGCTTGGGTCGTTTATAACTCAATTAACCAGCCAGGGAGAAGCCATCACCACCCTTCTGCTCCCCTTTCCACATCAGCCCAGTGAGGTGGCTTAGTGTGATGGAGAAAGCTCCCCCC
>NW_010298178.1:2773-3131 GCF_000700745.2 Antrostomus carolinensis
GAAGGCTTTTGCAGAAGTTTTAAGACTGGATTTAAGGATTTAAGGAACTCACAGCGTGGCAATACCCTGGTTTGCAGCACTAAGTCCATCTGCTTGTGGCCATCTCCTGTTCCCAGCTGGGGGAGAGGAGTAGGGAAACCACCCCATGGAGGAGGCATGGCACAGAGGTCCCCACAGCCAGTCACCCCTGCCCCAGCCCAGGGCACACTGACGACATGCACCTCTTGTGCCTGGGCATCCCATGCACATCCTCACTGCAGTGTCACCCTTGTTCATCCCACACTGTCACTTGCCTGTGGCAGCGTCCTCGCAGCCTGGTACCCGCCAGGGCAAGATGCATGTGTGAGTGCGCGGTGCA
>NW_010298178.1:3144-3959 GCF_000700745.2 Antrostomus carolinensis
AGGGGAAACCTCCCGTCCTCTGCAACTAATAAAAAGGGACCAGGAGCTGGCTGTGCAGCCTGGTCCCACAGCACACAAAGCAGATTCCCTGCCCCAAGCACCCAAGCATTGGGATTCAGTGACACCCACATCCAGCAGCGGGGAACAGGGCTGGGACAGTGTGCTAGATGCAGGGATGGTGTTGTCCTTGTGGGCCCCTCAGGAGAGCTTTGCCCTTGCGCAATGGATATGTAATGGGGCTCCTCCTCTGGTGAAAGAGCTGGGCTTTCTCCCTTCCTCCCCTCACCTAAAGTGTGGGGCAAAGCAAATATTGAGGGCTGGCCAAGGGGGACTGCATGAGGGGGCAATGGAGGGGAGCTCCACGTTGGCTGGGGCAAATCCAGCATGGAAAGACCCCATCTGGGGTTGAACAGCCCAATCTGTGGTTGTAGAGCCAGCCATGAGACAGGGGTGATGCTCTGGGGCTCACTGCCCTGGTCGGCCTTGGGGTGCCTATGGGTGCTGGTGAGCGCGGCCACGGGTCCGGCAGCCACGGGTCCAGAGCATGGGGAGTGGGGTCGAGGGCCGGTGCGGTTCCCTGCCTGGTGGGGTTTATTTCTATGCAAATGCCTGGGAGCAGCTGCCCTGCTGACCTGCTCTTGTGTCACATTCTGGTCAGGCCAGTTTGGCAAAGGCTTTCTTCTCTCCCTCTCTGGCTTCTCCTCCTTCTCTCCCCCACCGCTGAGGGCTGGGATGTGCATTCACTCAGCCCCTGGCAGGATGAGGCAGGATTTTCAGGAAACTGCGTCAAAGCCACAAAAGCCTCCATATATATA
>NW_010298179.1:0-214 GCF_000700745.2 Antrostomus carolinensis
TTATATATAATATTACATTATATTATATTATATTACACATTATATTTGAATATATATAAAATATATTTTTATTATTTTTATCACTATTTTACTCCAATTATTAAATTGTTCTGCTCTCAACCTACAAGTCTCCTCACCTTTACCCCTCCAATTCTCTCCCCTGTTCCCTGGCTGAGGGGGAGCAGGGGGTGTGCGAGCGGCTGGGGGGGGGTTT
>NW_010298179.1:257-3210 GCF_000700745.2 Antrostomus carolinensis
CTCACTGCAGCCGCTCGACACCATGGTCTGCAAGTGGCTCTGCAGCCCAGTTCCTCACGTGTGCTCAGGTTTTGAAGTCAGGGCAAACGTTGACCCTTGTTTTTGAGTTTAAGAACAAATCCAGGTCTCACCCCTGTCCTATCTTCACTCTTTCAGTGCAGGTCTCTTGACAGGACCGTGTGTCCCATGGATTAAGGCACCTGCAGTCCCACACGGATCGTATGCAGTGGGGAAATGTGTATTTGTGTAGCTTTTTGATGCTGAGTGGAGATAGGATTGCTAATCCTTCCTGACAGGGAGGTCACCCTTGGGGTGGTGCCCCAGGAGAGCAGGCAGCGAGGGCAGGAGCATGGAGCTGAGGGAGCTGTGCCAGCGGGTGGAGAACGCCCTGAGATGGTGGTTTCTCTGTCTGTGAGCAGCTCCTGTCTCCTGGGCTGTGACAGCAGCTCCTTTGCCCTCTGCTCTGCCTTCATCTTCCTCAGCTGCTTCTAGTCTGATAAGGTCACTGCATCTGAAGCTTGGAAACCATCTCTGCTTCCAGTACTGCAGTTGTTCCTCTCCCTTTTGCCACCAGCACTGCAGTTGTTCCTCTCCCTTTTTGCCTCCAGCGGGTCAAATCCTACCACAGCAGGAGCTGTAACAGCCTGAAAGGTCCCCACCAGGACCTGGTTGTGACATCCAGGCCAGGATGCTGTTGTCCCTTCTTGGCCACCTGGGCACTCTGCTGACTCATGTTCAG
Source organism: Antrostomus carolinensis (assembly GCF_000700745.2). Lineage (NCBI taxonomy): Eukaryota > Metazoa > Chordata > Aves > Caprimulgiformes > Caprimulgidae > Antrostomus > Antrostomus carolinensis. The sequence continues at coordinate 997 of NW_010298179.1, forward strand.
CCGCTGTCAACCAGCATCCCCAGGTCCCTCTCTGGTGAGCAGCTCTCCAGCCATCCCTCCCCAGTGCTGGGACCCCCACCCCACCTCAGCCACAGCCTGTGTGCTTCAGCTGCCTGGTTCACAGCACGTGCTGCATGGCCAGAGGCTCTTCTTCCCATAGCTCCAATAAAAACATCAGCACAGTGACCAGGAACACTTCTTGGTGTCCCCCTGAGCTGCTGGCACATCCCTGATGGCCAGGCCACCGCAGCTGCGTTTGCTGTTCCTCCACCTGCACCCTGTCCCAGTGTGTTTGGCAGGGAGAAGGTTTTCTGGGATGTAGTGTGGGGCTGTGAGTAGCACCAAACATGACATGATGAAGCTGAAGTATCTATTTAAAATATGTCATATATTTGTTTTTAACAAGATGGTTTGGAGCAGTTAATAAAAAAAAGAAAAGAAAAAAGGAAAAACGGGTGCTCCCCACCCGTTGTCCATAAAGCTCTGTGAGAAACAACCCATGGCCACCAGCTGGAAACGCTGGGCTCAGGGTGGGACATCCAAGAGCAGCTTCCATGAGCAGGACAATGCTGCTCCAAGGGGAAAAGTGCCCATTTCTTAACTGCTTCTGCAGTGAACCTAGCAGGCAGCGGGGAACACAACCCCTCTTTTGGTGGATCATACATCAGTCCTTCCCAGAGGTAAGTCCACATCTAGACAAGAACCTGGATGCTGTGCTAGTAGCGTTGGGAGGAGTCTCCTCGGCAAAGCTGGCATAGCTGCAGCTAACTAGTCAAGCTGGGCTACTTCCTATTGTCCACTCGTGTCATGTTAGTGCAGTTCAGGTCAGGTGCCATGTCCTGCTCCTGGGCTCCCAGTCAATGACCACTCCCAAGACCAGGAGATGCCACCTCCCTGCTGGAAACCACTTAAGGGCTCTCTTCTGGCTGGGCTGTTCCAGTCTTGGGTGCTCAAAATCCTGGTGACTTCCACTGAGGGACAGAAAACCAGCATCCCCTGTACCTCCTGCTCTCCTAAAGCCAGATCTGCCCCATCGAGCCCCCTGGGGCAGACTATGCCAAAGTGGCTCCATGGGAGGCAGGGGGATGGTGAAATCCCAGCCAAGCCAACGACCTCAGCCATCCCAGAGCTGATGGTCAGGAGGAGCAGCTCAGTAGGGTGTGTGCTGGGGGCTGACCCTCCTGGTCTTCACACAGGTCTTTTTCCCTGCGGGTTTTTGAGGAGGGAGCAGCTTCCACCTTTGGCACCACACTGGACCTCGTGGTGAAAGCCACAAGATGTGCTGTGCCGTGTCGGTAACACCTTGGGTCTCCCTGGGGAGTTGCAGTGGGCATCATAGGATGGCCTGTGTCCTCATCTCCTCCTCTTCTGCTGCTCTGCTCAGTGGTGGCCCCATCCTCTCCGGGTCTCTGCCACGTAAGGCGCATTGCAGGCAGTGTCACCATTGCAGATAGTGTCACCATTGCAGGCACTGTCACTGTTGCCAGCAGTGTCACCGTTGCTGGCAGTGTCACCGCAGGAGCAGCGCCAGGGGCAGGAGGAGCAGCGTTGGTGAGATGGAGAACTCGGCAGTGCCACCACAGTCTTGGGCGTTTTCCTGGGAGATGGGAGAGAAGGTATCAGCTTGCTTACAGTCAGGGTGGCCAGTGGCAGAGGGAAGGGAGCCTGTCCCTCACCTTTGGGTGGAGGAACAATGCCTGTGGTAGAGGACCAAGGAGAAAGCTCACCAGGGACAAAGGAAGGGACTGGTTTGATGCCTGCAGGCCATGGCAGCTGCCTGTGGTGAGGAAGCCACCCACCTTCTTGGCTCTCACCATGCTCTGCCCCACACCCCGATTCCCATCCCTCAGCCTTGAAGGCTGCAGCAGGACCAGCTCCTGCCTGCACGTCCCTCCTGTGTCTCTTTCCACAGTCTCTTGCTCGCTTGCAGGTCACTGTGCCTGCTCCTGGGCTGGCAGGGACAGGGACAAGCACCTGGGATGCACGAAGGTGTCTGGACCAAACTCTTGCCAGCTCAGCAGGCAGGAGAACCACCTGGCTGCACCAAGCCCAGGTCACAAAGGTTGAGGCTCTTCCAGCAGGTGAACCTGCAGAAGAAATCCAGCAACCCTGTGATGCCTGAGCTGAAGCCCTTCCCAAGTGTCACTCGTGTGACTGTCCTCCTGCTAGGAAGCCCCTTGGGGAGTGTCCTGGTTTTGCTGGGACAGAGTTAAT
>NW_010298180.1:0-312 GCF_000700745.2 Antrostomus carolinensis
CCTCTTGGAGAACATCAACCAAGTTGGCTGGTGCTTTGAGTGTCCTCCTGGCCCGGCGTCCTCCAGCATGGGCAGCACCGCCGTGCACGCTGGCTCTCCCTCCATCTGCTCCTGCTGTCCAGCCCTTGGTCATCTCCTTCCCAGGTGCCCAATGAAGTTGAGGAGCAAAGCCTGTCTCTGTGCCTGCAGCCTTGTCCCCAGCCCCTCTGGACCCTGGGTGGCCTACAGGCTCTGGCACTCTTCCTGCCTTGTGGTGGGCCAGATCCTGTTCTCCTCACCTGGTGCCACTGCCAGAAATAAAGGCCTGAGCTC
>NW_010298181.1:0-1928 GCF_000700745.2 Antrostomus carolinensis
CTTTTGTTAAAGCATGAGTCTGGATTTCCCTTTAGCATCCCACGGGATAGAGAGAGCAGCAAGAGTGGAAGGGATAAGAGAGTGTCTTTGGTTTTTTAATTATTTTTTTTTTCATTTTTAATTTAAAAAAAAAAAAAAAAAAAAAAAAGGAGGAGAAAAAAAAAGAGAAGACAAAAAGAAAAGTTTGTTTCTAGGGAATGAATGGACAAAGGGAAGTTGTGTTTTGAGAGAGAGAAAGGAAACAAAAAAAATACAAAAAAAATACAAAAAAAAAAAAGAAGAAACAAAAACAGCACAAATACATTTCAACTCAAAAGGTGTATTTGCACTGCCATTGCTAGAGAAAGGGGCCGCCCGCCCCGCGGCCCCCCCCTGAGCCATATAAACTGCTGACAAACACTGAATGTAAACGTCCTTACGGAGGGCAGCCCGGGAGGTTTGGGCTGGCTGGATTCTCGATGGGCACTTCAAATGAAATTCAAAAAGAAAAGAGAAATAACAAATAACCTAACGCTGGTGAGAATCTGGTTGGTGTTTCTTTGTTGTTGCTGTTCCCGAGCTGCAGGCAATTTGAAACTTCTTTTTTTTTCTATAGGAAAATATTTCCTCACCCACTCACCATCATCATCATCACCACCACCACCACCTCCCTTTCTCTCCCCCACCCCACCTCCACCCCAACTCTACCCCAGCTGGAGCGAGGAGCTCCCTCCACCAAAAATAAGAGGTAGATGAGGAATCCCCAGCTCTATTGATCACATCTCAGGGCTGGAATCTGGCAGATAGAAAAGTAGCACTAAAAAAAAAACAAACAAACAAAGCAAAAACTCCAAAAAAAAAAAAAAAAGAAGAAGAACAAGTTAACAAGTTTTTTGTTTATTTTTTAATTATTTGTTTGTTTTAAACACTCTGAGCGTGGTCCTGGAGGTACCCCAGGGTGCGAGGGGTTAATGTCAAACCAGTGACAAACCAAAACAAACCCCAAAGAACCCAAGAAACAATCTTTTTCTTTCCTTTTATTCTGCTGTTGGGTGGGTTGGGGGGAGGACGGGCACAAAGAGCTGCCCCCACTCCCTCCCAGCTCCACCCTGAGGGTCCCCACATCCCCCTCAACCTGCCACAGGGACCACAAATGGGGGGGACTACAAATGGGGGGGGACCTTGGGGGTCCCCTTAGTTGTGAATGTGGGGGTGGGACCCCCACAGCCTGGCAGCCCACGCTCACTTTTGCCTTCAGTAAGAAACCAAAGGAAAAACCAACCCCTTCCAGTCGAGTTACCGGCACGGACACGCGGATTCTTTGCTTTTGGGGTTTTTTTTTTCTTTTTCTTTCCTTTTTTTTTTCCTCCTTTTCTTTCCTTTTCTTTCTTTCTTTTTCTCCAAGGACGTGAGGAACTGTTCAAACCTCTTCTCCTGACTGAATTTTTTTCGGGGCTCAGCAGTTGCTGGGTGTATTTGAAAGGAGGAAAAAAAAAAAAAACAAAACAAACCCACAAAAAACACAAAACAAACACAAAAACCAAACCAACAAAACTGAGACTCATCCCAAGAGTCAGCGGGAGCTTCGGAACGGGGAGGGTAACGGACGAGGGAGATGAGGGAGCTGCCTTGGGGGGGTTTGTGGGGGCTTTGGGCTCTCTGCATCGCTGCTCTTTAGATCAACTGAATTTAAATCCCCAGAGCCTCGAATTGAGGCTGGAGAGGGATGGAAACAGAGTCCCAAGGGGAAGGGGGACCAAAAGGGCAGTCAGGCATTGGGACAGGCTGGGGGGGGGGGGGGGGGGGGGGGCCTGCGTCTCGAAGGCGTCTGTAGCAAAGCTCTGTGTCTTTACAATATCCTGTGTGTAAATGCTGCACCTCTGTATATTATGCACATAAACATTTCTTTTGAATAAGATAGGACAGACCTCATCACCAGTCAGGTATCA
>NW_010298182.1:0-364 GCF_000700745.2 Antrostomus carolinensis
GGGGCGCAGCTTCTCCGTGCCCCCCCGGCCCCGCAGCGCTGCCTCGGAGGACGGGAGTCACGGGGACCTCCGCCCTGTGGGACACCGCTCCTACCTTGACCCCGACCTGGAAGCTGCCATTCAGGAGGTGCTGAGCTACCGCCCACTGCGGGCCGGGGGCTGCTCCAGCCCCGAGGCCGACTCGGGGGATGACAGGCGGAGTGTGCGCAGCGTGCGCAGCGCAGCCCCCCTGGGCGCTGCCGATCGCCCCCCTGGCAGCCTCCGTCGCTCCGCATCTGCCCTCGACTTCTCCCGGCGTGCCGGCCGGCACCGCAGCAGCTCGGGATCCTCTGAGGAAGAGGAGGAGCGGAAGCAAAAGAGGGCC
>NW_010298182.1:382-1045 GCF_000700745.2 Antrostomus carolinensis
AAGAAGAAATCCAAGAAGAAGAAGAAGAAGAAGCAGCAGTCATCATCTGACTCGGGTTCCTCCTCTGATTCCTCCTCCGATTCCTCGTCTGGCTCCACCAGCTCCTACCGCAGCACCTCCAGCATCAAGAAGGGCCCACGGGCGGCGGGGGGTGAGGAGCCAGAACGCCCCAGCCGGGGCAAGAAGGAGGAGAAGCAGCGGAAGAAGCAGGTTGACAACCTGGTGATGAAGTACCTGTACCGACCCGAGAGCGACTGAGGCAGGAGGTGGGAGTGGTGTGTGCCGTGCAGCATGAACCTCCCCGTGTGTCACTAACCGCTCACCCTAACCCTCGCCCGGCTCTGGGCATGGAACCCACCTCCACCAGTCACCCCAGGATGGGGTACCCCACTGTGTCTGCAGCCAGCCCTGCTTTTGGGGTGCTGCAGGGCATCCCCAACACATCTCCAGCCATGGGGAGCATCCCTGGCACGGCCGCAGTGGGACCGGCAGCTGCCCGTGCTGCCAGGATGCAGCGGATTCAGGACTAGTGGCTGTGGCACAACGGACACGGGGACGTGCCAATCCCTTTCTGGTTCCCCTTCCTGGTTCCCCAGCCAGGATGTGGCTGAATTTATTCCTACAGGGAATTTAAGGGTTTGCCACCCCAGGGATGGTGGCAGG
>NW_010298183.1:0-7116 GCF_000700745.2 Antrostomus carolinensis
AGGTCCTTCTCTGCAGGGCTGCTTTCCAGTATGTGTTATTTATTCCCTGGCAGAAGCCCTGCTATGCCTATGCATAACATAAGCGTATGGCTCACCTACTAGCATGTTTTGGTGTAATTTTACCAGGCAAAATGTTTTTAATACCAACCTGACCTGAATAACCTGGGACCACGGGCTTGGACTCAAGGCTTCTGGTTACTAATTTACAGCCTTAGTCAGCAGCCAACCTTTTTGTCTTAGACATAGAATCATAGAATCATTTTGGCAGGAAAAGACCTTTAAGATCATCAAGTCCAACAGTTAACCCAACACTGCCACCTCCCCAATTAAACCATGTCCCTAAGCACCATATCTACACGGCTTTTAAATCCCTCCAGGGATGGTGACTCCACCAACTCCCTGTTCCAATGCTTGACAACTCTTTTGGTGAAGAAATTTTTCCTCAGATCCAATCTAAACCTCCCCTGGCACAACTTGAGGCCATTTCCTCTCATCCTGTCATCTGTTACTTGGGAAAAGAGACCATCACCCACCTCCTTCCAGCCTGGAAACCTGTAACTCTGCAACTTCACAATCAGGAGCTCTAAAGGGAATTTTTAATCAGTATCAGAAACAGACATTGAGTGATCATTTCTATTGGGTAGGTTGTTAGTGGAGAATTGCTTTACTTTTTTCAAAGTAATGGTAGGCTTGTGCAATGTAAACTACACGGAAATTGCCCATCATGAAAAGATGTGCTTAGCTCCTCAATTGTTGGAATAAAATAGGGAATTACTCAGACATGCCTCTTAGTTATTAGCAAGCATTAATAACATGCCTGGCATGATACATCAGAAAGGGACAGGCCAGGAAATAAGCTTCTAATTATCTACAGAACAAGTCCAGCCCAGCACGCTGTCTGGTCCTGAAATTCAGTGTTCTTGTTAGTGATATAAACAGCAAGATTTAAAAACAAACAAGGCAAAAAAATCCCCCAAACTGTTGATTTAATCTCTTGCAGCAACGAGTTCCAGAGGTGCCTGATGCGTAGTGTAAAAGAGCATTTACTTCCTTTAATTAATTAGTTATGATTGTATTTTATTTTTCACTTAACTGTCCCTTTACTGCTGTTACAAGAGGATGAGTAAAAGTGTCTTCATCTTCTCTACAATTATTTTTATTTCATCGTAACTCTTCTCTGTATACTAAGTTGTTTGAATCTTTTTCATTCTCTTTGCATGGAAATCATAGAATCATAGAATGGTTTGGATTGGAAGGGACCTTCAAGCTCATCCAGTTCCAACCCCCCTGCCATCAGCAGGGACACCTTCCACTAGACCAGGTTGCTCAAAGCCTCATCCAACCTGGCCTTCAACACTTCCAGGGAGGGGGCATCTACAACTTCCTTGGGCAACCTGGGACAGTGTCTGACCACCCTCACAGTGAAGAACTTCTTCCTAATATCTCATCTAAACCTGCCCTCTTTCAGCTTAACCTGCCCTCTTTCAGCTTAATTTTCCAGTTTTGTGGTTTATGGTGCCTGTTTTGAACCCACTTGTTGTTCTGCTGTGCTGAATAAAACCAGACACAGTCTTCAACTCTGCAGAGAACCCAAAACTCTTCTAGTCCCTCCTTGTTACTTCCCCTTTAATGTACTAGTAGACGTTCATCATATCTCCTCCTGCACAGTCACTGTGTACCACTTGTTGTTTGTTTCCTAACATCCAGTCCAAGTGAGCAGGGAATGTAAGCTAAACTGCTTCAGGCTTCTAGGAATGGATTTGGACATCAGTTCCTACTAAGGAGTGTCCAGATTGTTGTACAAGTTTTTGAAGTCTCATCTGCAGGCTTTTAGTGGTGCACAAGCTCAAAGATCTTCTTTTTAACAGCATTTCTCCATGATCACTGGGGTAAGAGCTGCTGTGACTATGTTAGAGCGAGTTAGGATCTACTGTACATTCCAGCCAGTGATTTCTCAGGAGGACAACTGGGGAAATGGAGTGGAGAAATGGTCATTTAGGGAAGGGCTGGATCATGCTGTGGATGGCTCTCTCCTATGCTTAAACAAAAACAGGGCCACAAAGATGATGAGGGGCCTGGAGCATCTGCCTGATGAGGAGAGGCTGAGAGAGCTGGGACTGTTCAGCCTGGAGAAGAGCAGCCTGAGAGGGGATCTGATCAATGTCTATAAAGATCTAAAGGGCGGGCGTCAAGAGGATGGGGCTGGGTTCTTTCTGGTGGTGCCCAGTGACAGGACAAGGGGCAATGGGCACAAACTGGAACAGTGGAAGTTCCAACAAACTGAAGGAAAAACTTCTTTGCTGTGAGGGTGCCAGAGCCCTGGGACAGGCTGCCCAGAGAGGGTGTGGAGTCTCCATCTCTGGAGATGTTCAAACCCACCTGGAGTCCTGGGCAACTTGCTTGAGGTCACCCTGCTTTGGCAGAGGAGTTGGACTGGATGATCTCCTGAGGTCCCTTCCAACCCCACCACTCTGTGATTTTGTGATTCTGTGAAAAGCAGCAATTCAGTTTTTCACCAGCAGTTATTGTGATGGGGAAGAGAGGAGAAGGAGCTCAACCTGCAGTAACATTGGAAGCTTCTGAAGAGTTAAAAATGGAGTTTCTAAAGGCTTGTGAATCCAGCAGGCTGGCTGAGGGAGGTGCTGACTTTCCCTTCCAAGGCACTGGATCAGTTACATTCTAGGATCAACTGTCTAAATAGGCTTAGATTTAAACTCCACAGTGCCTAGCTGAAATGCTGTGAAGCATAAATCAGTCATTTGTTTTGTTTAGAAATGTTATTCTGGTATCCCAGGACCAACTTGTGGTGTTTTACCAAATTCCTTGAACACATGGGAATGTCCCATCCTAACACGGCCACACCTCAGGAATTATCCATCTCCCCAACTCTTTCCATGGGTTGTACACTCTGCACCATCCCTTTTGTGGAGGTCGAGGCTTTATAAATGAGCAGTTGAGTTGTTCTAGCAAAGCAAAATGAAAAGCTTTTGCTCCTTTTCTTTTCTGCTTGATATTTACAAGATGATTTCAGGCTATAAGATAAGTGAATCCAGACTTCTCTAAATATCCGCAACAGAAAAATTTGAGAGGTAATTTATATTGATCAGTATTTGCTAGTGGAGGAAGAATTTGGATTTGCTATCCTCTTATTAAGGATTCTGTTAGCAACATCTAAGAGAAATTACTAGGAAAAACCTCTTTTTCTGACTGAAAATAACCAGGATGGGAGTAATATTGATTCTGTGATCTTAAATACTAGCACTTGTCTTTTTCATCTTTGCTTCCCTCCTCCATATACCAATTCCTGGTAACATATTCAAAGCAATACATACCTGGAACCAGGTGATTGTATAGTATTATGGTTCATCTTATAGTATTATGGTTTGTCTTATAGTATTATATAGAATTAAACCCATGTTAGTGTTGGTCTTCTGAAGGGAGTGAGAGAGGTGAAGTGATAAAGGCATCACTCATTGATAAGAACCACATCTGTTCAAAATTCTGAATACAGAAGGCATAGACACACAAATACACACAGAGTAAATAGCTGTGTATTTTAGCTCACTTCAATAAAGGGTACACAAAGGCTCTGGAGATTTATCCTGTTTATTGCAGCAGTTACTGACCCTTTAAATCAAGTCTACTGCTTTAAAGGGAAGCATAACCATTTGGGATTTTAAAAAAACCCATAGTTCTCCTCTGTCTCAGTTCAGTGCTTTCCCATCCTCTTTCTCTTAAACCTTCAGTCAATAATGGTTCTTTCTGTAGAAAGGTGCTGTGAATGTTGCTCCTGGCTTCCAGAAATCAGTCCTATTTTGAAAATATTGGTTGGCTAAAAGCCAGGCATTGGGTTTGGCCCAGGCTTGGTGCAGGTTGGAGATCTGAACATCACATGGTAATGACTGTTGTGCTTACACAACCCATCTCATCTGTAGCTATAAAAGACCTGTACAAATCATTACAAATTTAGTCCCTTTCATGATTTATGAAATTTTTTTGGACCTGTTTTGCAAGTTCAGCTCTCTATATTTTTGATTTTGCTCTAGACACTAAAATCTACCAGCTGCTTTATCACTGGAGTGAGTAGAACGTCTCTAAACTTGTTTTTGTAGCTTTTCACCCCTGCTATGTCCAGCTGTGAGAATCAGAGATTGTGAGCTAAGGTATGGAGCTTCCGTAGACTTATCATAAAATATCTTCCAAAATAAAACAAAAGAACAAACCAAAACAAAAGGGAAAAAAAAATCACAACACCTCAGGACACGGTGCTGAGAATTCAACACGTGTCCTGCAAATCAAAAATAAAATGAAAAAAAACCTCACACACAAAACTTAAGGTCCTGAAAACTGGATTAGAGATCCTGTGTCTCTCTACAAAGTAATAAGAAGGGATTTGAAGCTTCCATTGTGCTTTGAAGAGAGATTTGAACAGCTTTTATGTTTATAAACAATGAACATTTGTATAGGTATGGCAGTGAAACAAGCTGTTGAGAATGCTTTTGCACACAGAGTGCTGCTCTCACATCTTAGCAAAGATTTGAATGCTGTAAACAGATATCTATAATCCTAAGGAACATGTGAAACAGGATGCTGGAAGAACAGTTGGTGATTTTTCAGGAGTGTGTTACATAAATGTTGGCTGTAGAAACATTTTTCACTTTGCTATCTGCTGGTCCCTGACAATGTTTTGCTCTTGTATATCACATATCTCATTTCATATTTGAAGCAGAAATTGTCCCCTTCTTCCAGTTTACCCAATCAAAACTGCTTTTGCAACTTCAGTTTTTGAAGCTTTTGGCTTCCCTCAAAAAAAACCCAAACAAACAAACAAACAAACAGGGAAAAGCTTCATGGGGCCATTTCCTACCCATTCTTTTAAATGCCAGCATTTTATGGGATCAAATTTGTTTTGCCCATTCTCTGCTAAACTGCAGTTTTTATTACTGAAGCTAAGTTTAGATTCTAAATTCTGCACTCCAGATGTATTAATCAGAAATCTTTACCAGTCTTAATTACAGAAATGTTTTCAAGATTCAGTACATATTAACTGCCAGAGCAGTTGTTGGTTGGTTTTTTTTCAAATTTCCCTCTTGAAGATTAAATAGGAATTTGCTATTACTAGTAAGCTGCAGAAAGTGTAGTCCTCTAGCTACTTCCTCCATGATCCAAGGATCCTCGTGGAAACAGCGGGCTGTGTCCACCTACAGTTTCCATCTTTCATCAAACCCCAATCCCATTCCATTCCGACTGTCCAGGTATTGCACAGCAGCTTTAAACAGGATGTGTGGGAAGTCAAATGAAGAATCACAGCAAAATATTTGCTGTTGGGAACTTGAAGGAGACCAAACTTGAGGAAGCAAAGGAAAACAATGGCACCTATATGCAGCCAACTTTCTTTTATTAAAAGGATATTGAGGGTGAGTTTGTACATTGCCATTTAGCACCAAAGCATGTCTTTAGGTGATGACAGCTAGAAGTTGAGTAGGGTTGCTGCTCTTGTTCAATGATGCTAAATTCAATTAAGAGCCTAATTGTGTAATAACCCGAAGATCTGAAGTGCTTTGCTGTGTGTAAGTTGTTAAGAGGTTTAAAGACACATCAGAATTCTCAGCTTTCATTCCATTTCCATGTAGGCACCCTATCTGAAGTTAAATCTACCATGGTATAAAGTAACAAATAAAAGAGAATCTGGAAAGATGAATTACAGCTTTGAGAGACTAGAAGAGTTGCTTATCATAATGTTCTTTCTTAGTTCCTCTTTTGAAAATCAAATATTTTACAGTGAAGAGGAGTGTCCTGAGTGGCAGAGTTTTCTGCTAGAAAGGCATAATGCCTACCTCATGTTCTGACATACAGTGAGGAGCATGCTGTTTGCTCATCAGTGGTATCATCTGGGGTTCCACAGCACAACAGCCACAGAAACATGTTGCTGAACGTGCATATGAGAATTCTATATTTTGAGCAGTGTTGCAATGCCTGGCAGGAGACAGCAACTATGGAGAGATCTTTGATGGACAGTCAGTCTCACCTCCTTTAAAAACTGTCTGACAAAGGAAGTATCATTCCCCCCTTTCATACTCTTATTTCTGTGTATGTTCTTGGTTGTTCAGTGTGTTGTGATTTCAGTGTGTTACAATGCATAATTTTTAAGAAAAATTTATTTATAGTTCTTTTCAGGCTGGGGATAGAAGCTTATACCTGCCAAGAAAATACTTGTAAAAAATATTACATGGAAGTGCTTAGCAGACTAGTCTATTCCCCCTCTACTCTGCTCTCGTAAGGCCCCACCTGGAGTACTGTGTACAGTTCTAAAGCCCCCAACACAAGAAGGACATGGACCTGTTAGAACGAGTCCAGAGTAGGGCCACCAGGATGATGCGAGGGCTGGAGCAGCTCTGCTGTGAGGACAGGCTGAGAGAGTTGGGGCTGTTCAGCCTGGAGAAGAGAAGGCTCCGGGGAGACCTTCTGGTGGCCTCCCAGTACCTGAAGGGGCTCCAGGAAGGCTGGGGAGGGACTTTGGCCAAGGGCAGGGAGTGAGAGAACAAGGGGTGATGGCTTGAAAGTGTCAGAGGAGAGATGGAGCTGAGATGGGAGGAAGAAATTGTTTGGTGTGAGGGTGGTGAGACAGTGTCCCAGGTTGTCCAGAGAAGCTGTGGCTGCTCTTCCCTGGAAGTGTTTGTGACCAGGTTGGATGAGGCTTTGAGCAACATGGTCTAGTGGAAGGTGTCCCTGCTGCTGGCAGGGGGGTTGGAACTGGATGAGCTTTAAGGTCCCTTCCAACCCAAACCAGTCTATGATTCTATTAAATTGCTTTTTAATTTGAACCTTGCTTTGCAGATCAGAAATAGGAGAAATAAAGCAAAATTCATCTTCAAAAAGTGCCTTGATAAATAAACTTCCCCATTTTAGTAAAGAAAACCATCCCACATGCATAGTTAATTACACTTTGTTTGCCAGCTGTAGTGACAAGTAGTTCTTCTGCTCTTAATTCATTGTTATTACTCATTTCAGAGATAGTTGAGGAAGGACAAGTCAGGCTGGTTTTTTGTGTGTTTTTTTAGTGGACTTGACTTTGTGCAAGAACGTTATACCAGTGAAACTCATAGCAACATCCTG
>NW_010298183.1:7128-17164 GCF_000700745.2 Antrostomus carolinensis
TGAAGGAAAAATTGCCTGGTGCTACTGTGATGCAAGAAAACCAGATTAAACATCAGTGCCCAGAGCTCTTTGTAGACATGGCAAATAAGAAAAAAAATGTCTTTTTTTGAATTTGGCAGCTGAGCACTCTGTTCACTCCAGAGAACTCTAAGCAGGGAGTGTTTTCAGGGTTTCTCTCAGTTACCATATTGCTAGTACCAAAGAAATGAGAGCAAGGACTTGGAGGCACCTGGCCCCATACTCTAATTTCCTTTTCATAACATTTAGGACAGTCATGACTAAATCTGTTGGACAACCTAGAGGATATGCAGGAAGAGACTCTGATTAATTAGAAGTAAACTGTAGAATATTTATAATCTCATAAAAATAAACACACTGAACTACAGAGCACAGCGTTTGTAATGTCTGGATTTTTGTTTTTATTTCAGCTCATTCAGACAAACAAATTGAAACATTATTCCAGCATCCATGGAGACTTCAGCAATGACTTCAAGCAGCCATGTGTTGTGTTCACTGGACATCCCTCTCTTAGATTTGGGGATGTGGTTCATTTCATGGAGTTGTGGGGAAAATCTAGCTTGAACACTGTTATATTCACAGGTAAGTAAAATGCAGTTACTGTTATCAAATTAACAATAGGTTGTGCACTCTGATTAAGTGTGGCCACATCCTAAGGGCTTTAGTCATTTGTTCTGGGCCAGAAGTTTCCGACTTCAGTAGGAGCTCATCTAAATTAAGACCCCAGGATTGACTGTGGATAAATGTAATTATTGTGCCATTTAATTCATTTTAGCCCTGCAGAGCCAACCTTTGCCATGCAGAGTCCCTTCCTGCCATTTCTGAGCAAAATCTTTGTTATGCACAGCAGTAAAATGCCTACAGGAAATTAATTTTTGGATTAAAAGCAGCTGGCTGCAAGTGAAACCCAGGCAAGACCTAATTGATGCTGGTCAGAAAGGAGAAACACTTCTTCTCCATATTCCATTGGAATCACAAACCTTTCGTCATCTTTTCTCCTACCCTTTCATCAAAACCTCGGGCAACCAGAAGGGCTGTTTTTAAAGATGTTTCTGTCATCTCTGTTTCAGAGTGTGCACCCCGTACAGTCCTGGCACTAGTGATCTAGGCCGTGGCTGCCTTTTGGCTGAGCTTTTTTTTTCAGCGACTTTTTGGCTGACAGACACGTTTTAGCTGAAGCTGAAGGTAGAGCTGTAGCTAATACCCTGGAGAGCTGTTTCCCTTCTGATGACTCAGGCTGCCAGCGACACAACAGGTCTCCACTTCTCCGGGTCTGCTTCTGGTGCTGACCCTAATTTTAATGGATTTAATGAATCAAACCCTATCCACATCAGAATGAGCTGTGATCTGAGATCCACAGGGCATCTGCATCCTGGGACCATGCCAGTCATTACAAAATCCCAGAACTGCCTGGATTGGAAAAGACCTTTAAGATCATGGAGTCCAATCACGAGAGTCCAATCACGAACCCAACACTGACAAGTCCCCAACTAACCCATGTCCCTCAGCACTATGTCTACACGACTCTTCAATCCCTCCAGGGATGGGGACTCCACCACTGCCCTGGGCAACCCCTTCCAATGCCTCAGAACCCTTTCAGCAAAGAAATTCTTCCTGGGAACTCAACACCCTTGTGCTCCAGACCCTTCCCCAGCTCCGTTGCCCTTCTCTGGACACGCTCCGGCGTGAGGGTCCCAAAACTCAACCCAGCACTCCAGCTGCGGCCTCACCAGTGCCCAGTGCAGGGGGAAGAGAACTTCCCTGGTCCTACTGGCCACACTATTGTTGATGCAGGCCAGGATGCAGTTGGCATCCTTGTATTTACAACAAGACAAAGTATTTAAGAGAGATCATGAACCTTTTGTGAAATCTGGCAAAGGGGAAGATCTTCTAGAGTTTGATCTCCTTTATAGAATCATTTGGTTGGAAAAGACCTTTGAGATCATCAAGTCAGATCGCACCTGTCCACTATTAAACCATATCTCTGAGCAGCTCATCTGCCCGTCTTTTAAACACCTCCAGGGATGGTGACTCAACCACCTCCCTGGGCAGCCTGTTCCACTACCTGAGAACCCTTTCAGTGAAGAAATTTTTCCTAATATCCAGTCTGAACCTCCCTTTAAAAATACTTCAAGGCCTTCCCTCAAACTGATGTTCTGTCCAGGTGCCTCCTCTTCATACCTGATGTGTCATCCAAACATTGGGTATTCTTCAGATATGAGAAAATAATCCTTTAGGCCATTGCTACTGACTTTGTGTATAAAAAGCTCTGATATAACTGGGAGATGTGTTATATATAACTCAGCCAGATTAAAAAGATGTGGATTTTGGACTAGGCCAAAGTAATTAGGACTGAGGAGGAGAACACTGAGTAACTGATCAAACCTCCCACAGCAAGAGTGTGATGGAGTCCCACTGTTAAACTGATTTTCCTCCTCTTTTTACTGAGTAGAACTTCTGGAATGCACATAACCACCTAACCCTACCAGGGTTGATGATGAGTTCTTTCTTCTTTATTTTTTTGACTGTAGACTTGAGGATTGTGATGGGCAAGACCCTTTGATTCTTTCACAATATTGCTACCAAAAAAGTGTCACAGTATCATGATATTGTTAAAGCAATTTGGAAAGATTTAAACAAGTGTGTAATTAGCCCTACTGCAGGAGGAGGGGAGATACAAGAGGATTACTGCTGAGCAGTTAAGACACTTAAATCTAGACTGAAATGGTGCATGGTACCACAGCACTAATGACATGGCTGTTACGGTGCCCATCACTCCTGCCCTTTGAGGTAGTTTCAGGAGATATGCCCTAATTACAGTAATTGGTAAGATTGCACTCTAGATATGTATTGTCTTGGAAATGGTGAATTCTACTCCAGTTGGGACTTCAATTAAAACCAGAGTATGTGCACCCTGTGCTGGGTTCTGTATTTCATGAATCCCTTGGAAATCAGTGGCATTAATCATGTGAAGGTGCTACCCATCATCAGCAAAGGTGTCAGAAACTGGCCTTTAATGGCAAGAACTCTTATTCTGTGCCTTCTTGTAGGGAGAGGTAATTGACCTTTCTGTATTAAAGTGTAATCCTTCCGTGCAACGAGGAAATAGAGCAGACTTCTAGTAGAACGTGGCCCTGGCAAGTTGTTGAGGTGTCTCAATGGCAGTCGTAACAACCTGTGGGTACATTAGGTCATCACCTTTGATATTCATTCCCAGTTTATACTTCAAATTAAACTCCAGTTGAGATCTGCTTTAGTTGTGGTGACCTTGGAGAGCACAGTCATCCCAGGTGCCTGTGGTGGTTTGTTTCCTAAATTTGTCTGTCCTTGGCTTTTGGACTTTTCTTTCTGTCTGTAGGCTTATCTGCTCGGCAGGATGTTCCTACTTCCTTATGACTGTCTCAGCTGGAACAAAGACATCCATGTCTACAGAAATTCCTAGCAGATTAAATTCTTCTGTTCTTAGTAACTCCAGTGGAAATCTGAAGCACTTCCATTGATGCCCAGGACTTTTATTATTTAATGATCTATCTTCTCCTGTTTTAAGATAGAATTTCTTGTAGTTATGCAAGAGATTTGGTCCATTGAAGCACTATGTGATAGCAGATGATGTTCTAGGGAAAGAAAGAAAGACTCCTATTTTCTAGTAATTAGGACCATTAAACTGCAGACCATGCAGTATTGTTCGTGATGACACAGCTTGTTCAGTCCACAGGAGCTAGGTAGTCTCCACCTTTCCAATTTGTAATGTAAATAAGTAACTATGAGAGAACT
This sequence comes from Antrostomus carolinensis, assembly GCF_000700745.2. Classification (NCBI taxonomy): domain Eukaryota; kingdom Metazoa; phylum Chordata; class Aves; order Caprimulgiformes; family Caprimulgidae; genus Antrostomus; species Antrostomus carolinensis. The sequence continues at coordinate 10,921 of NW_010298183.1, forward strand.
TGGACTAAAACAGCAGCTGCAACCAATAGTCAGGACACCAGCTGGGAGTGAGCTGTGGTGCTGCTCTGCTTGCTTGTGTCATCTGCAAATGTTACTGCTGAAGCAGTATTGAATAGATTATTGATTAAAAATAATGAGTACCACTAAGCTACAAAGAAATTGTAGAAGAAAACATGGTAGACATCTGCTTCTTGCACTCTCTCCGGTAACAATAATGCTTTAAAACCTAACTCCCTAGGAGATCTTAAAAACAGCTCATGCATGCCACATCATTAGTGCTGTACAGTGGAAGATTTTATAACTCAGTGTCACACAGTAGTGAATCAGATGTCTTGGGGGAAAAGCTAAAGGCCTGTAATTCTGTCAGAAAAAGTCAATACGTGTCCTTGACGAGTGCTGTCTGCCATCAGACAGGTGACTTCTGGGGTTTTTGGGAGTTTCAAAACAGCTATTCCTGTATATCACGAGTTCACTGTGGGACTAGCTCCAGTTATGTTTTTTCACATGTTCTAAATCTTCATAGAATCATAGAATAGTTTTACAATCATCTAGTCCAACCGTAAACCTACCATTGCCAAGCTCACCACTGAAACATGTCCCCAAGTACCACATCTACATGTCCTTTAAATCCCTCCAAGGATGGTGACTCCACCACTGCCCTGGGCAACCTGTTCCAGTACTTGACAACCCTTTCAGTGAAGAATTTTTTCCTAATATCCAACCTAAACCTTGGCACAACTAAGGCCATTCCCTCTTGTCCTGTCACTTGTTATTTGGGAGAAGAGACCAACACCCACCTCACTACACCCTCCTTTCAGGCAGCTGGAGAGAGTAATAAGGTCTCCCCTCAGCCTTCTCTTCTCCAGACTAAACAATCCCAGTTGAATCTTCAAAGTCCTATGTTAGAATCCCTTCATTAGAAAGAATATCTCACTTTTCCAGTGCTCTTAAAGTTCTTATTAGTTGTTCAGAGAGACTACATAGTAGATGCCATTTTGGTTTCTTAGATAAAAACCCCACATCTGTACATTATCTGAACCTACTGATTCCAAAACTTAGTCTAAACAGGTGCTGCCCCATGGCATTCTCAGATACAAGGAGGCAAAGCTCTTTCCAACACCAAACAGGATGGAAAAGCTCTCGTCTGATAACTTTTTGAACTTCCTATTTTCAATTTCATTGCATCAATTTAACCCTAATTGACCACTGATTATTCTTCAACTAGTACTCTTATTTTTAAGCTTCTATTCATTGCTATTAAATTTAACTGCCATTAACTCCCATTTTTTACACTGATATTTTTAGGCTTTGTTTCATTGCCACTTCCACAGCTGCTTTTAACTAGCATGGCTTTTTGCCCAGTATAATTTTTATTTCTTGTTTGTGGATTCATGGCTTTGGAGGCATCTAGTAAGATGTTCTTGTAGAACTATCATTTTTGTTAATATTTCTCACTTTGATGTTCCCAGGCAGTTATTCTGACAATTCCTTTAAACTTGGGAAAATTATCCCTTTGACAGTTCCAAACACATGTATCAATGGTTGATGCCATATTCTGTTCTCACAGGGAAGATGTAACCACATCATGATCACTGATGCTTGGCCAGCAGCAGATTTTTAGGCTAGCAATTAACTTGCCTTGTCTTTATCAGTACAATGAGGCCTAATATTGAATGCTGGATGCCATGGTGGGTGCTGAACTTCCTGTGGTAAAGTTTAAAAGACCTTTTTTCTTCCTGTCTATATGAGAAATCCAGCCAGTGCTCTCCTCAAGGTGGTGTAAGAACATAGAAGATGGCTGTAAGAACATAGAAGATGGCTGACTGAAGTTTCTGTATTTGAGTTTCCTTTAAGTTTATTTTTTTTAATTTTATATTTTTTAATTTTTAAGTTTTACACAGCCTGAGCACTTACCAGAGAAACACCTCATATTGTTTTCTAGCAAGGCTTGGTGGTTCCCAACTGTGCTTTGCTCTGCAGGTTGGCCTTTGAGGCGCGGTGGTTCAGAATAATCTAGCAGATAAGTGTGTTCAGTGTTGGGCCCCGCACTCCAAAAAGGACATGGAGGTGCTGGAGCTGGGGAAGGGTCTGGAGCACAAGTGTGCTGAGTTCCCTTGTGGCTGAGGGAACTGGGGGTGTTGAGTGGAGAAAAGGAGGCTGAGGGGAGACCTTGTGGCTCTGTGCAAGTCCCTTGGAGGAGGGTGGAGAGAGGTGGGGGTGGGTCTGTTCAACCAAGGCCCAAGGGACAGGACAAGAGGAAATGGGCTCCAGTTGTGGCCAGGGCAGTTGAGATGGGATGTGAGGAAGAATTTCTTTGCTGCAAGGGTTCTGAGGCATTGGAAGGGGTTGCCCAGGGCAGTGGTGGAGTCCCCATCCCTGGAGGTGTTCAAAAAACATGTAGATGCAGCACTTGGGGATATGGTTTAGTGGGCATTATGGTGATGTGTTGACAATTGGACTGGATGATCTTAGAGATCTTTCCCAACCTTAATGATTCTGTGGGATTCTGTGGGATTCTGTAGGTCTTTCATGCATCCCCTTCTCTTTTCCTCATTCTGTACTTACCAAACTAATGCCAATTTTTCTTTTTCTGGCATTCCCTTTATGCCATCTATCCCACTGTTATGTCAGGTAGATTAGTGATGCCATAAGTTTTTCTACATTATTAGTTGGTGGCTCTCAGAATCAAGTGGCTACATGCATCCTACACTGCGTCATGTATGAGACCTTCATTTTTCATTCACCAAAAATGGTATTTTTCTGTAGTATTCTAAATGTTGTATTACTCTCTGTGTGAGTAGAAGTCCATTCAGTTCATGACTTTTCCCTGGCAAACCTCTGATCTGATTGTGGCCAGCAGGTTGAGGGCAGTGATTCTGCCCCTCAACTCTGCTTGCTCTGGTGAGACCCCACCTGCAGTGCTGCCTCCAGTGCTGGGGCCACCAACAGCACAAGGACATGGAGCTACTGGAGCCAGTTCAGAGGAGACCACGAGGATGATGCGAGGGCTGGAGCAGCTCTGCTGTGAAGACAGGCTGAGAGAGTTGGGGCTGTTCAGCCTGGAGAAGAGAAGGCTGTGGGGAGAACTTCTAGTGGCCTCCCAGTAGCTTAAGGGGCTCCAGGAAGGCTGGGGAGGGACTTTGGCCAAGGGCAGGGAGTGAGAGAACAAGGGGTGATGGCTTGAAAGTGTCAGAGGGGAGATGGAGCTGAGATGTGAGAAAGAAATTGTTTGGTGTGAGGGTGGTGAGACAGTGTCCCATGTTGGGCAGAGAAGCTGTGGCTGCTCCTCCCTGGAAGTGTTCTCGGCCAGGCTGGATGAGGCTTTGAGCAACGTGGTCTAGTGGAAGGTGTCCCTGCTGATGGCAGGGGGGTTGGAACGGGATGGGCTTTAAGGTCCCTTCCAACCCAAACCATTCTATGATTCTGTGGTTTTTAAAAGTCAAAGAGTAAAAAGGGAAGTTGAGACTTGCTGGGTCTAATAAAGTTACCAACTAGTAAAGTTATCCCAGCCTGTCTCTCCTTCTGGACAGCCCCTACCGTGAGCAACCTTCTGTTCATTCTGGCCTGAACTAGAACTGCTCTGTTGGCATAACTGTAAAAAGCCCAATTGCCTCTCCCTTCAATGGTCCTTACAAATCCTCTAGGGTTATATAAAAATTTGAACCCTTATTTTTCCACGATTCTAATCCTGGCACTTAGATTTTAAAAGAAAAGAAAAAAATTTTTTATATAGATATATATATACACACTGTAAGGAAAAAGAGGAGCTGGGAGGTAATGTGTGTGCAGCAGAGGACATCGGTACAGGTTTGTCAAGGTACGAATGATCTTTATGCTACATTTTTGTTATAGAGAAAAACAAGCTGACATTTGGGTTACCTTATGATACCAAAAAATTTATATGTTTTGCCTTCTTTTACAGGATCTGATTAAAAATAAGATATTGTGGTTTTCTCTTGATTAAATTTGTTATAAAAATCATGCAATAATGTGTTCGAATGAAATAGTGTCGCTCTGTTGCTTGATTAAGGTAGGACTAATTATGGGCATAATTTTTGTCAAATTAACTGAAAATAACAGGTGAGGGAAGGAAGAAGGGAAGAGAAATCTAGAACAGAATTAACATTGCTGAACAACAGCTTGTCTAGAGTGTGGAATCAGAGAGGAACTGGGCCATCTTTGCTCTTCGTAGGCATTCAGTGTTTTCAACGTTTCTCTTTTTCAGAACCAGATTTCTCTTATCTGGATGCCCTGGCTCCTTACCAACCTTTGGCGATGAAATGTGTTTACTGTCCCATTGACACGAGACTGAATTTTATTCAGGTGTCTAAATTACTGAAAGAAGTCCAGGTAATGAATTTCTGTTGCCTTTTTTTTTTTTTACCTTTCTTCACTCACCTGAAATAAATAAGTCAATTGTGAACAGCTGTTAAATTTATCAATAGCAAAATCAAGACATTGCTCAGATCCTTTTCTCCATGAGAGAGCACGCAGCACTGAGCTCTCCATCATCACCTTGCTCCAAAATGGATATGGAATGAATGCCAGACTCTGCACAGAGTGGCTGGAAGATCCCTAAAAGCTTAGAGTGCAGAGCAAATGGTGTGTACATCCCTTTCCTCCTTTTTAGGTATATATATAGTCATGATAATTTTATCCCTTATTCTTTTTCTTGTCTGTGTGAGTAAACCTGGCTGTGTCTAATACAGTCTTAATGTACCAAATGCAGAACATCCTCAGCACCCTCAGCTTTAACCATCTCCTCTGCTCTTTATCCTGCAGTTGGTACTTGCTTTGGTCCTGGCATTGCTGCTCAGGAGTTCTGGTTTTATGTTACTTGGCCACAAAATTGGTGAAGAGTTTAGAGGGGAAGCTGTATGACGAGGGACTGAAGTCACTTGGTTTGTTCAGCCTGGAGAAGAGGAGACTGAGAGGAGATCTTATGGGGGTCTAGAACTTCCTCCCAAGGGGAAGAGGAGGGGCAGGCGCTGTTTTCTTCTCCCTGGCCACCAACGAATGCCAGGAGCAGAGGAAATGGCAGGAAGATGTGTCAGGGGAGGGTGAGGTTGGCCATGAGGAAAAGGTTCTTGACCCAGAGAGGGTGGTGGAGCACTGGAACAGGCTCCCCAGGGAGGTGCTGATGGCACCAAGCCTGACAAGATTCCAGCAGCATTTGTCCAAGGCCCTCAGGGACATGGTGTGAATGTTGGGATTGTCCTGTGCAGGGACAGGAGTTGGACTCGATGATCCTTGTGGGTCCTTCCAGCTCACAACATTCGATGATTCTTCCAAATCCACTACTTTCCTTTCTCTATTTGCAATAATCCAGACAACTTCTGTCTAGGAGGAAGGCCAGAGCATTCATGTAGTCTCTGCTTTCCCCCCTTGACTCTTTTTGGCTTTAGTGGCCTCTCCTTGTCCATCCAATTTATTTCTACTGAAATTTACTTTCTGACTCATGACATAATTAAAATAATACCCACTATTTTTCCTGACTGAGCTTTGATCTGTCTTCAGCTTGTTGAACATAAAAATACATTTGCTTCCAAACCTCTTAACAATGTCTGGATCATTTTATCTCATTGTGCTGTGACCTCACTTGTCACCTCACAACTGATAGCAATTGCCGTTGCCTGTTTTTCTGACAAGCATCTTTTTCCCATGTTACTACTGAAGTATAATGCTGTTTCCAAAACAGTTTGCAGAAATGCTTATCCTTTGGTTTCCTTAAATCCTGCAGAGATCCTTGTGGCAACCAGCCTGTTTATGCTTTGTTAATATCTTGCTGACAGATCGTGAAAACTCAGAGTTGTTTATTTTACTAATATTTTTGCAGCCTTTCATATTGACATGTCTGCCTCACCCCATGCCATTTTGTGATCTCTTCCACTACTGTTGTTTGCATCCAATGTACATAACAAGGGTTTGGATGAAAAAACTATTGAATATTCTCTTTTTTCTCTCCTTACGGCAGCTAACATGACAGTGGTGATTAAAGACACAAATTTAGGCCCTTGTTACTCTAGGGCACTGTTGGAAACAAAGCAAAGACCGCCTGCTCCTTGAACACTTTGTTCCAATCCTGTCAGGATCTTCTGGATCTCATCTTTTGGATGTTGTTTTCACACAAAGAAATTAGCTAGCTGACAACAATCTGCAAACCTCCTTATGGCAATGATTACTGTTGTCGGGCAGCGTACAGAATCAACCAAACATTTTTATAGAATCATAGAATGGTTTGGAT
>NW_010298184.1:0-3242 GCF_000700745.2 Antrostomus carolinensis
GGGGGGGGCCGGTTAAAACGCACGGCCGGGAGCACGCCCGGGGGGTTTTACACACGGCTTTCCGTACCTGCTGCCGGCACAAGCGCCTGGGGAATCCGCCCGTCTAAGTGTTTCTGTGGAAAGGGGATGGTCTGTCGTCTGTACGGCAGCGCGGCCGGGCCCGCGGTTGCTCTGTGGTAGCGCCGTGGGTGCTGCCCGGGGAAATGCTGCGGTGGGGTGAGGAGGATGGGGATGGGGACCTGGCCTGGTTCAAAGAGGCACCCAAAGGTGGAGATTCATTCTGTGTTTATGATTTATGCCCATCTAACAGCATGGCGCTGTACGTTTACTTGGGGCAGTGAGTGGGTGTGATGCAGAAAGGAAGAGTGGGGTAAAATTGGAGCAAGATATGCTTATACGTACTGGAAATGAGCATATCTAGTCTGAGGTCTGATCAGTTTATCTGAACAGTAAATGTCACTGCTATATGTCGGCAATGTCTGCTGGCCATCAGCCTGATAAGAGTTTGAATTTCAACCTTTCTGTTGTTACTGTTTTTTGTAGAGTGAGTGCTTAGTGTTAGAGAGACCGCATGGATACAGGACCCTGTTCCAAGATAAGAACAGCTTGAGTCTTTTGTACCAAACAGCTAAAAACCCCACCAAGTGCATGCTGTTTTCAGACTTTATGACATAAATGCTTTAAAAATCTAATAAAATCCCTGAACCAGTGATGAGAGTCAGCTTAGAGGTTCAAAAGAGACTACAGGCCAAATTCATAACCTCCTCTTCCATGGGAAAGTGAATTGACTTGTCCTTCACAGAACCTTCTTAAAGGCGTAGAGGTTGTTGCTACTAATAGGATTTCTTCTATGGTCAGAGAAACAGGTTTCAATGTAAGTAACCAGTTATGTCAAATACATGCCCATTTATCAACAGTGGCTTTGCCTGCTGGAAAATGTGATTGTTCTCAGATTTTGCCTGGCAAACTGCTTGGGTCAGAAAAACAGGTTTGGACCAGACAACTACGTGATTTAAATGTGATGAGGGAAATCTGTATAAAACTGGTATGCCTGGTTTAGCAATGCTGGTAACCTCCCACTTTTGCAAATACTGCTAGTTCCATTTTTTCCTGATAGAAGAGCTAGGAGTGAGTTGTGCTGTGTATACCTAGAGCAAGTACATTGCCAGCGTTCTTGTTTTGCATAAGTGAATATGAGCACGTGGTAAGAAACCTTACAGCATGTATAATGGTGTTGCCAATGAAAAAATGTATTTTCTCTTGCAACCCAATAATTTTGCACATTGGTCCAGAAAATAAAATTTCATATGGAGTCGTTCATCAGGCCACATGATATTTTCAGTTTTGTATAAAATATGTGACTTCTGGGGAAAAAAACAATAGATGCTTCTGACTGGGATACACAAAGTATATGATGCAATACTTGGTTGTAGTTGCCTCGCCGTCCAGGCATTTATAATCACTCTTTTATGAAAATGAACTGAAAGTACCAGACTCTGTAGTTACGTAGCCGTTTAAATTATGCAATAATGCAGTACAGTGCAAAATTACGGAAACAGTTTTTGTCACAGTTGCAGCAGCCTTTAGGAAGGGTTTCATCCTTGCCAAGAACTCTGACAGTTGCTTCTGTTTCAGCCATGAGATTATATGTTTTACATATTCTGAGATAGTTTTGTTACTTTGATTCACTGTGTTTGGGAATATTTGTGGTACGAAGAAAAAGCAGAAAAGTCTAAAGACTGCAAATATCTAATTGAAGTAGGTAAAAACATTTCTAGGAGTTGTCAAGTGTAGTTTGCATATACATATTAATTAAATGTTTAAAATTATTCAAATTAAATCCTTAACAGCATATTAATATAACTCCAGAGTGTATGTCCAGAATTTTATTCATTGCAATAGTCTCCTTTAAGCCAGTGGCAACTCCTGAGTAACTGATTTTGTACAGATGCCTGAATCGGAGGGATCAGCCCAAATCTCTGTGTGAATTAATATTAACTGAGGTAATGTTGGTACCACTGGTCATTGTCGAGGGCTCAGATTTAACACTCACATTTTTATTTAGGAAATTAGAATTGAGGCGTTATTAACGTGTTTTGATTTTTTCAGTAGAGGCAAGTTGTCCAGTGTGAAGTCTGAGGAGATGTTTGGGGGTTTTTTTGTGCTTTTAAATGTTGAGAATAAGTATGTCAAAGTTGTTGGGCTTTTTTCTCTTTTTTGTTGTCTAGGTTTGAGGTCGTCTTCTGTGGCAGCGTGTAGGAGTGACCTGAAGATCATCTTATGCCTCAGCTTGCCACAAACTGCAAACAGCAAAATGACAGTCAGGTAAAACCAAGAGTCCTGCTAGCTTTTTCCACCCTCACTGACCTGTGAAGGTCAAAAATCCAAAGAGGGCAGAAGAATGCATGAAGTTTTGGTTGTGTCACTTCTGTGTGCGAGAAGCTTAATTTCTACTCCAGTTTTTCTTTGCTGAAGCAGGGGATGTGAGCGAGTACGTGCTTGTTGCAGCAGAAGAGACATCCTATGAATAAGGGAGAGGATGTCTTGCCTTTGAGACTCGGGTGGCAGGAACAGTAGCTGTCTTGGCAGGGTCAGTATGTAAACGTTGTTTCACCGTCAGCGCACAAGTAACAGGTTTAAACAGTGTCTGGGGAGATGGGGCAAATTTCCTGCGAGAGTAAGCGAGTGAGGCGGAACGGGATGATGTGTGCCGAGCGGAGGGAGGTCAGGCCCTTGGGAGGAAGGAGTGAATGGCAGCAGGGTAACTGTAGTGTGGAATAAGCAGGCGTGAGGGAGCAGTAGGAGGGCAGCTGAACAGAGTGGGAATAGCAGTGGGAAGTCTTTTGTGAAGCAGTGCGTGGAATAGCTGGTCCATTGTGTGAAGCTGGGAAAGGTGGGGAAGATGTTCAGCTTGGGGTGGCAGCTGTAGAGCAGGTATGCTCTTGTTTTAGAAATCAAGAATGGGGTGGGTGGCTGAAAACAGGTAGCAAAGGGGATGGGAATGGCACTAAACAGGGAGAGGATGGCAGCGTGTGGCCTGCTATTTAAAGCAGCGAGTGACGTAGAAGGTGACAGGGAGGTGCGTAGCAGGTAGCGAATTGTTTGGGGGCGGCAGTGGTGAACCAGAGGTCCACACAGTTTAGTTTGTCTCGTACAACAAGGTCGCAGTTTGCCAGGCAAAGGCAAGATGGAGAAAGCACGGAGGTGGTGTTTGTGGGGAGGCAAAGCGCTGTTCGTTCCCC
>NW_010298185.1:0-2122 GCF_000700745.2 Antrostomus carolinensis
GATTTTAGTGGGGGGGTGTTTAATTGTGGTGCTTTATTCTTTTTTCCTCTTTTTGCAGGTTTTTGGTGAGGAAGGAGTGGAAAAGCTGAACCCTGTTGGTGAGTGATTTTGGTGGGGGTCCCCAGCAGAGCCCCCCCTCCCAGTGAAGCCCCCCCAGAGCTGTGGTTTAGCATGGGGGGGGTTGTTTAATTACAGTGGGTGTTTGTTTTTTGCAGGTTCTTGGTGAAGAAGGGGTAAAAAAAGGCTGAACCCTGATGGTAAGTGGTATTTTTTTTAGGTTCTGTGGGGTGGGGGTCTCTAGTACAGGACCCCCCCAGGGCTGTAACTTTGGGGGGGGGGCTGTAAGATATTTGTGGGGGTGTTTAATGAGTGTGTGTTTTTGTTTTCCAGGTTTGTGGTGCTGAAGATGTTGAAGAGGCAGCAGCCCTGATGGTGAGTTAATGTTGTTCCCCTCTGGGTTGGGGTCTTCAGTTCAGAGCCCCCCCCAAGGCTGGGATGCATTTTTTTGGGGGGGGTGTTTAATGATTGTGTATGTTTGTAATTAATTTTGATTGTCTTGTTGTTTTTCCCCAGGTTTCTGATGCAGAAGAGGCTTCTTCACTCCCTGTGGAGTTGAGAGTTTTTCTTTTGGTGAGTTTTAATTTTGTAAGTGGGGTGGGGGCCCCAGTGCTGTGCCCCCCCTGCAGGGCTGGAGGTGACTCCTTGTGTGTTTAATTAAGGGTTTTTTTTGGTGTGTTTTTCAGGTTTTTTTGGTTGAGGAAAGTGTTGAAGAGGCTGGAGCCCTGATGGTGAGTTGTGTTGAGGTTATTTTTAGGTAGGGTGGGGGTCCCTAATGCAGCTTCCCCCCTAATTTTGTTGGCATTTTTGTAATTTCTCTGTATGTAACTGTTTTTCAGGTTTTTTTGGTTGAGGAAAGAGGTGAAGAGGCTGGAGCCCTTGTGGTGAGTTAATTTGGGGGTTTTTTAGGTTGGGTGGGGGTCCCTGATGCAGCTTCTCCTCTAGTTTTGGGGTTTATTTTTGTAATTTCTGTATTTAATTGTTTTTCAGGTGTTTCTTTGAGGAAAGAGTTGAAGAGGCTGAAGCCCTGATGGTGAGTTATGTTGGGTGGGGGTCCCTAATTTAATCTCCCCCCATTTTGAGGGTTTTTTTAGTAATTTGAGTGTTTAACTGTTTGAGGTTTGTGTTTGAGGAAGGTGTTGGAGAAGCTGGAGCCCTGATGGTGAGTTAAGTTGGGATTTATTTTATGTTTGTTGGGTGGGGGTCCCTAATGCAGGTTCCCCCCCAATTTAGAGGGTTTATTTGTAATTTTTGTGTGTTTAATTATGTTTTTCAGGTTGGTGTTTGAGGAAGGTGGTGAAGAAGCTGGAATTCTGGTGAGTTGTGTTGGGTGGGGGTCCCTAATGAAGCCTCCCCCATTTTTTTTGTAATTTCTGTGTTTAACTGTTTTTCAGGTTTGATTGAGGAAGGTGAGGAGGAGGCTGGAGCCCTGATGGTGAGGTAAGTATTTTGTTTAAAGTTGGGGGGATTGGTGAGGAAGGAGTTAAAGAAGATGGAGCCCTGGGGTGAGTAGTGTGGTTTTTATTGGGGTGGGGGTGCCTCTCTTTAAATTTTGCTGTGTTTTTTTGCAGGTGACTGGTGAGGAAAGGGTTAAAGAAGATGGATCTATTTAGGTAAGATATTTTTTTTTAATAAGTGGGGGGTTGATTTTAGGGGTGTGTCAGTTAATAATGATATTTTTATTTTGTCTTCCAGGTCTTTGTTCAGGAGGAAGATGAAGAGGAGTTTGGAGCATGTTGGTGGTGAGTTTTTCTCCTTGTATTTGTGGGAGGGGGCTGGAGAGTGTGGAAAAAGCTATCTCATGTGTTGGAGATTTATTTTTTTGGGCGACCTGCAATCGAGCTTTGGACCAGTAGGGGGTGCCCCCTGGCAGGGGGTGGGGACCACCCCCCCTGGGGTTGGGCCTCCCCTGGGGAGGGGGAAGACCTACTCCTTGGGGGAGGGTCCCACCCCCCTGGGGAGGGACTTCCCCCTGGGGAGGAGGGGGGAAGTCCCACCCCCCTAGGGAGGCCCTTTATGTTTCAGGGCCCCCCCTGAGGTGGGGGTCTGGGGGGAGCCCCTTTAG
>NW_010298186.1:0-2562 GCF_000700745.2 Antrostomus carolinensis
CACCACGTAACGGGCACTGACGCGCTGCGGCCGCGGCTCCCGCAGGGTCTCCTTGCTGTGCCAGATGCCGTAACCGAAGTACACGAGTAGGCCTGTGGTGGGACAGGAGAGCAGCGGGTCGGGCACAGGCCACAGCCTGGCATGGATGCAGCCACATCCCGGCGGAACAGCACAACCCACAGCACCAAAAGGGCTTAAACGAGCTGCTCGCAGGTGGAAAAGGATCCTGCAGCGTGTTACGAGCAAAGGGGGAAACACCAGCCTGCGTGGAGGGAAAGCCCCTCGCTGGGAAGGGCTCCCCAAGCCCCAGGGAGCTGCTGCAGGAGCAGGAGGTGGTTCTGATCCAGAGCACGAAGGAGGATCCAAACCTCAACAGGAACAAACCGTAACACTCTGGGAACCAGAGGGTCAGTGAGACGCCCGGAGACCTCGGCTTGTGTCTCTGATGGGGAACCAGACGTGGAAAGGGGCACTATGCGCTTTATAAACCCATCACTGGGGGAAAAGAGCTGCCAAAGCCACCAGAATAAGCCCAGTTCCCCTCTCCCACCACCTTCCTGGGGCTCACACCACCACGGGAGCACTCACCTAAGAGCAGCCAGACGGCGAAGCGGAGCCACGTCATGTAGCTGAGCTTCAGCATCAGATAGATATTGAGGACAATGCTCAGTGCCGGGGAGAGGGGTACCAGGGGGATCTGCGGGAGAAACAGAGCAGGGGTGTGGTGAGACCATCCTTAAAACCACAGAGACCAAAGCCAGCGGGGGTCAATGTGGGGAACAAAGTGACTTTCACCCTGAGCTTTCTGAAAATGACACTTTTTTTTTTTTTTTTTTTTTCAAGAAAAAAGCAGCCAAAATGAACAAGGCTCAGTTGGGGAGCCAGGAGCTGCCAGCCAGGCTGCGTGTTGGGATGGGCACAGGCTCTGGAAGAGCCCAGAGGCACCATCACAAGGACCAAACAAGCCCCCAGTGCAACACAGAGCCAACGCGGTCCTTGCTGGAGAAGCCGGGGCACAGCAGGGAGTGGTGTCAGCACTGGTGTTCCCGTCCATGTGGCTGCACCGCACTGGGGCCCAGACAGGCTGGAAACTGGAGAGGGAGGAGCACCAGAGGCACAAAAGTGATTTGGAGACTGAAGGAAAGAGCTTCACCACGGAGCTCGAGGGTAGAGCAACAGCAGGAGGAGTTGGGACGGGCAGGAGGGGAGCTGGGGACTGCAGAACAGGGAGCCTAGAGTGGGCAAGAATCCCACGGGATGGACACGGAGCTACTGGGGACGTCCCCTCCTAGGGACCAGTGATCGTGTAGAGTGACACCACAGCCACCAACACCTCCCCACACCCAGCGCTTGCTGACACCCTCCTCCTCCTCCTTCAGCAGTTGTGGTGCTTTCACCAGAGCAGTGTGACTGGGGCCTCCCATGGGTCCCTCAGAGCTGCTCCTACCCCACTGACCCCGGCAGAGGGACTGATCCTGCCCAGGCCCCAGGTGTACCTGGAAGGTCTGTGTGCCACGCTGCTGCTCGTGCGCCCAGATCAGGAGGAGGCTGAGCAGGAAGCCCAGGCTAAAGAGGACGAGAAGCAGGGAGTAGCTCCAGGTGGGCAGGTGGAGGTGGGTGTTACCAAACACCAAGATGGAGCAGAGGCAGATGGCGGACACCATCAGGGTCACCACAGCCACCGTGACTACCTCGCCTGGGTAGAAGTCGCTGAGGAACTCCAGGTAGGGCTCGAAAGCTGCCTTCAGCTGCCCTGGCTCCCGGTGCTCTTTGCTCCTGTCTCTGTCCACCAGCTGGAGCTTGTCAGAGAAGGATTCATACTCCTTCAGCTCGCTGACAGATGGACCCTCATGGGGCTCGGGGCTGGGCCGGCTACCGGCCGCTGGCGCAGGGGCATCCACCTTCTGCTGCTGGAAGCGCAGGACGATGATACTCGCAGCCACAAAGGTGTAGGCCAGCAGCGTGCCAATGGACAGGAACTGCACCAGGGCCTCCAGGTCAAAGATGAGGGCCAACAGGGCCATGAGCAGCCCGAAGACCACGATGCCGATGACAGGCACCTGCGTGCGGGGATGCACTTGGGAGAAGACCCGGAAGAAGAGCCCATCCTCAGCCATGGCATAGACAATGCGCGGCAGGGAGATGAGGTTGCTCAGCAGGACCGTGTTCATCGCTGAGGGATGGGCAGAAGAAGAAGGACCACATCAGACCAAAACCGCCCCAGTTCCCAGCCCCCACCGTGAGCTGGGTGGGCAACTCCCACCATTGCTGCCTGTACTCACCACAGATGGAACCAGCAGCCACCAGGAACCCTGCCCAGGCATAGCCCCTCCTGTAGAACGCATCTGCCAGGGCAGAGTCAGGGTCCAGCGTGTGCCAGGGAACCATCAGCGTCAGCACCACCGACACCAGGATGTAGGCCCCGGTGGCCAGCCCCAAGGAGAAGGCGATGGCCCTGGGGACAGCCCGCTGTGGGTTCCTGGCCTCCTCGCTGGAGGCTGCGATGACGTCGAAGCCCACAAAGGCGTAGAAGCAGGTGGCCGTGCCAGCCATGATGCCTGA
>NW_010298186.1:2621-2833 GCF_000700745.2 Antrostomus carolinensis
GCAAAGCCACCCTCCTGGGCACTCCAGTTCTTGGGCTGTGCGAGGACAAATCCCATTATGAGAATGAAGAGGATGACACCCATGCTGATGGCCGAGAAGACGTGGTTGAGCCAGGAGGACACTTTGGCCCCAAAGGAGATGAAGGCGGTGGCTACCAGCAAGATGGCAGCTGGCAGAAAGTCGGGGTAACGGGCCAGGAATGGCACCTGCCA
>NW_010298186.1:2919-3900 GCF_000700745.2 Antrostomus carolinensis
CATGTACTCCAACAGCACATTCCAGCCGATGAGGAAGGCCCAGATCTCACCCACGGACACGTAGGTGAACATGTAGGCAGAGCCCGTCTTGGGTACTCGGGCTCCAAACTCAGCATAGCAGAGAGCAGCCAGGAGCGAGGCAAAGCCAGCAATGATGAAGGACACAATGACAGCAGGGCCAGCGATCTCCTTGGCCACAGTGCCCGTGAGGACGTACAGCCCCGAGCCCACCATACCTCCAATGCCCAGCAGCGTCAAGTCAATGGTGGAAAGGCATCTGTTGAAGGATGTCTCCATCATGTTGTCCTCCAAAGTCTTCACCCGGTTGAGTTTCTGGCAGAAGCGGGTAAGGTCGGCCGAGCGAGGCAGCCATCTCGCCATCCTGGAGGCAGCAGGCCCTGCCCTCTGGCAGGGTGAGGGGTCCTCAGCGGCGAGACCCTGCCTGGAGACCTGGCAGAGGGGGAAGGTGTGAGCATCCGCTCCTGCAGAGAGGCATCGGGTGGCGGGGACAGGGTGGAAAAGCCACCCAGGCACATTCAAGGTGTCCCTTGCTCCTCAGCTAGCGTGGGGCTCAGCACCGGAGCGTGTCCTCCTCCAGGCTGGTGGCACAGGACAGCCAGCCACCCCATGCAGGGACTTGTGCCTTTCAGCCAGGTGGGAGGGAAACCACAGCACCCCAGCGCAGCATCTCCCAGGCTTTCCTTTTTAAACCAGAGCTGCATTAAAGCCCAAACCAAGCAGCTCTGGGACAGCTGAAGGCTTTTTTGCTGCTTCCCCTCCACTCAACATCTATCTGACCTTCTCCCCGGTGTGCTGGGAGCCTGCTGAGCGGACACGCAGCATTTCCCCTCTCCGAGCATCTTGCTGCTTCCCCAGGGAAAGCCCAGGTGTGGGGTGGAGGTGTGCAGCAGGAAGTCCAGAGCAGCTCCAGCGAGGACGTGTCCCCAGCCAGACCAGGAAACACAACCAGCACCCGGGGAC
>NW_010298187.1:0-5995 GCF_000700745.2 Antrostomus carolinensis
ATTTTATTTTATTTTATTTATTTTTTTTAGGAAGGACTGGAATTTTGGTACAATTTTTGGGCAAGTTGGTTGAATAGCCAAGAGTTTTTTGAATACTCCTGACTCTCTCATCAGTTTTCGGGAAGTTTTTTTGAGATTTCTGAGTTCTTTTGCTATTTTTGATGCTCTCAGATGAAATAGGGGAAAACACCAAAAATCAACAATGAATGGTGGGTTTTAGAAATAGAAACAGACTCAAATAAATGATAACACTGTCTAATTTTAGAATGGAATTTAATATGGCTGGGGGCAAAAACCCTTGTGTAATATTCCCTGCACCACAGTCTTACAACATTTTAGAAGATGAAAGATACCTGTCGTGGCGCCGAACACGGGGTCAGAGCTCAAAGCATTTGGTTTTTGTGAGCTGTGGTGTTTCACAAAGAGCAGGGTGACTTCTTCTGGATTTTTATTGAGCTGAAAATGTCAAAACCCCCAGAGATGGGTGAAAGCAACAATGATAAAAAATATTTTACAAAGTAATTTTGTAGAATCCCAGAATGGCCTGGATTGCAAAAGATCTTGAAGCTCATCGAGTCCAACCATGAACTCAACACTGACCAGTCCCCTATGACTAACCCATGTCCCTCAGCACTGTGTCTACACGACTCTTCAATCCCTCCAGGGATGGGGACTCCACCACTGCCCTGGGCAACCCCTTCCAATGCCTCAGAACCCTTTCAGCAAAGAAATTCTTCCTCACATCCCATCCCAACTGCCCTTCGTGCAACTTGAGGCCATTTCCTCTTGTCCTGTCCCTTGTTCCTTGGTTGAATAGACCGACCCCTTTTGTCTCCCTTTCAAATAGATCTATGGGTGGTTTTTTCCTTCACTACCATTTTTTCCTTCATTACCATTTTTTCCTTCATTACCAATATTTGGAGAAGTAAAAAAACTCTCATAGTACAGTCCCAAAACACCACAATTTTGGAACATACCACATAACAACCAACACTGGATGTTCAAACCTCCCTTGCTCTGTCCCATCAGCCCAGAACAGAGGAACCATCTTCTCCTTGTGCTTAATTTAAGGCCTGATCCTATCAAAAAATGTCATGAAGCAGGTTAGGGCGAAGAAGCCAACGAGCTTGTTTGAGTTGCCTCATGCCACTGGTGCAAGCCCAAGGTTTACGTGCTCTCTGGCTTACAACATCACCTGCAATCTCCTTGGGATGGGATCCTGGTGTGTAATTGTTTCCAAGTAAACAACCTTGAACTCCTAAGGTCACGTTGTAAATAATAATCAGTCGGAAATCACCTGGGAGTTTTGCATATCTCCTTAATGTAGCTCGCAGAGTCTCACCTGCCTACCCATGCTGAGGGTCTCAGGGGCTACCTAAGGAGGTGGTTGAATCACCATCCCTGGAGGTCTTTAAAAGATGGGTAGATGAGTTGCTCAGAGATATGGTTTAGTGGTGGACAGGTACAGTTGAGCTCGATCTCAAAGGTCTTTTCCAACCAGGATTCAGTAGGACACAGCATCTCCATTTGGTGGGAATGGGATGGAGGAAGCTCTGATTTTGGCAAGAGAAAAATTAAGAACCTTCTCTTGCTGTTGAAAGCGATGGCTTTTAATTCTGTTAAAATAAATATTACATTTGATTGTGGTTGTAAAATATATACGAAAAATATTGGCAGATATTGTGTGATTGGAAGATTGTGTGATCCTGTGAAGATAAATGTTGTGTTGGGAAGAAGACTTCTTGAGTAGCTAGCTGTATTTGGAGTGAAGGGGCAAGAAATTAGAGAAGCCATTCAGATACTGGAATTTCCCACAAACTGTGAAGTTTTATTTTTCAACCCACGAGCAAAAGGAGATGGACAGAAGAATCTTTTCCCGTCACCAAAGCACAAATCACTTTTCCCAGCAGTGGGAACAGCCCGACGTGAGGAACGCGAAATTCCCTGATCGTAATGACACGGTCAGGGAAAAACCACGTTGTGGCACACCCAGGGGACTTCTGCTTGAACAGGGCCAGCTGTTGGGTCAGTCACTTCTTCTGGCTGAGGGGCCAGTGGTTGGTCTTCTTGCTCTGTTGGGGTTCGATTTTGGGAATGACCACAGGGCATTTCTGCTGCATGGCTGGAGAGGTTTTGCCATAGCCTGACTGTCCACCATGGTATCCGTATCCAGAACCTCCTCCCAAAGTGACAACCGGTTTCCCACTGTGACAACTGGATCCTGAGCTACCAATGATGTTATGACCCAAATCCTCACCGCTGCTCCCTATTCCCCCCCCAATACCATAAGCTGGGACTGTCCCCCCTCCAATGTCCCCCCAGCCAGATGTCCCTTCGTTGTCACCGCTGGTTATTACAACAGGTCCATCCCTGTCACCTCTGTACCCTCCATCAATGCTGTAGGGGGGTGACATTGGCATGGGTTGGCCAGATGAAGATCTCCGACTGTAGACGATTGAACCTTCTCCAGCACAGTGGAAGGAGCCATGTCCACGGAGGCTTGAGGAGCTCCTGCTGCTGTTGAATCGTCTGTGGTGTGATCTCTCATTGCCGTAACCCCGGTTCCGCCGGGCACATCTCCGTCGGAGATATTGAGAGATCTGAAAGAAGGAAAAGAAAGAAATAAAAGCTGAACAGTTTTGCTTCATTTTTACACCATGGCAGGTGGGGAGGTCACAGGTGGTGTGGTCAGAAAGACAACATCAAGCTTCAAAACAGAGTGCCCAGCTCTTCTTCAAATGTAAGAATATTTTGACTCTTGCTGGGATAATTTTTCTCTTTCTTATCTTCAGGGTGTACTTCCAGAAAATCAAAATCTGAAATACATTCTTTTATCATTTAATAACTTCCAGTTTTCTCCACTCATCTTCACCACCATGACCACAGAGCTGTAAAAATAATGAGGATTAACCTTGCTTCTGTTTTTAAGCTGCTGCAAGAGTGGTGGGTCAAAATTACCACGCAAGAGGTCGTTGAGTAGAATCACCAGAGGCTTTTTACAATAAGCAATTGACACAGCCATGGAGTTGTGGAACCATCATGAAGTGCAGCATAAGCTTCACTACCTCCACTACCTCCACCTCCAACTATGCTCTTTGATCCTGAAGACCCACCACTGGATCCTCCTCCCATAATACCAAAAATATGTCCCACACGTTGTGAAAACCTTTAAAACTGCAAAGACTGTGCAGTCACCACGTTCTGGTCCCACCATCATCTCATCTGGGTTTTCCTGCTCATCCCAGTGGTTCCCAGTCTGATGACCTGACTTCACCTTGCTTCCCAGTGATCTGAAGATAAAGAAACTGTAGAGATCCCAAGAACTTTGCTAGGGATACTTGGGCAGAGTGGGTACTGCTGCGAGTACGTGTCTCAGATGAAGCTATCTGCCATGAATATGGAATCATAAAGTCCCAGAAAAGAGCAGACTTACCTTCTTCATCCATTGGAAACACATTTAGGAGATCAAAGTCAACTGGATGAGGAGCTTGAAGAGACGAGAACTTTTATAGGGTGTTTAGCATATATGGGAAGTGAGAACAGCCCAAGGAATGGCAGAGATTTATTTACCAATCCACTTCTGATTTCAGGGTTGGCTTTGACTCATGATGTTTGATCGATAACGTTCCTTCCCGCTGCTCGTTGCGTCGCACGTGGCAGTAATTGCTACTTCTGCTGCTAATGAGCTGATTCCTGTGCTCCTACCTTGTGAGCTGTGAAGGATCACTTTGGCCCCAAGTAAGGTGGCAACGCTTGGGAAGATCATGGAGGTGGATGGGAAGGTGGGTGTAGGGAAATGCTGAGCAAGAAGATTAGTGAGTGTGGGACAGAGGGTGGTGGTGACCAAGTCCTGCTCAGGGAAGGGGAAGGGACGTTGTGGGTCAGCAGTGTGGCAGCGCTCATGGCTTGGGGCATCATCCCAAGGGTGGATATGATCAGCAGGTACCCAGGAGAGGGGAAGATAAACTCTCAGAAAGCATCTGGTGGCCACACAACGTGTTGATCATTCCAGCATCTCACTGGTGGCTCCAGTGTGAGATTTTCCGAGGAAGATAATTGCATCTAAACCAAAAGCTGATCAGAAGTGAAGCACTTGGTTTGGGTATTTCACGAGGGTCTAGAGATGCTCTGAGAAAGCTTAGGGGCCCTGGAGAGAACTGGGAAGGTGTGAATGTCCCACTGGGAAGGTGTGAACTTCAACTCACTGTGGTTGGGTTCCTCCTCTAATGAAGGTTTGTGCCTTCCTTCTGCATTGTCCAATGCTGAGTCCTTCCTCTGGTTTGGAAAGACCATCAAGCACTAGGGACTTCAAGGAGACAGATCCAGAGAGCTGCAGGGGACACGTGCTGTGACCATGCTGGTAGTGCTGCCCATCATGATGTCCATGCTGAAGCCTCTGGTGCTCCAGCTCAACCTCGCAGCATGGCTCTTGCAGGTTGGACTAAGTCTGAACAATTTTGTCCTGGGGACAATGAGTCCCAGCTTTGACAAAAGGCCACATCTACTGGGCAGAAAGCAACGCACAAGGGTGGTGGTGCTGCCCAGACTTCAAAAGGTTGGGTGAGGAGGGGTTAAGGCCTGGAGGTGTGATTTGGAGGTTGTTGAACTGCCTGAGGGACTTGCTGCTGGTTTTATTTCCTTCTGCCTGGAGCAGGGTTGATTTAGTTGACTCAGCATGTGATGTTGACCTTCTGGGTAGAGATGCTGTGAGGTTTGCAAAGCTGGGAGAGAAGTGGAAAGATGGCAGGGACATCGACATTGTCATGGTGCTATTGGCCATCCCAAGCAGCCACAACTGCTGTTCAGAGTCAATCCCAATCTCTGCTCTTCAGGACTGAGCCTGATGGACTTGGTCATATCTCCCAACAGCATTTAATTTCTCCACAAACATGGTTATTGGGTGTTGGTACCTCAGAGAACTTAGAGCCATGAGCTGGGATGGGTGCACCATGCTCAGATGTCAAAGGGATGTTGAGTGCTTGATGTTTTGGGCTGTGCTGTTGCTCCATCATGGAGCTCAGGGGGAAAATGAAGGTACAAACTCTCTGGGGCTATAAACTGGGTGGCTTTAGAGCTGCATCTGAAGCAATGCACTATTGAACCCATCATCTTTACAGATAAGAGTGAAACATCTCATCAGTTGGACTTCTAGACCATCAAACGTTGGTAGAGAATACAAGAACAAACCAAGTTACACAAAAAAGTAGCTTTGAGATATTATTCAATTTATTAGATATGAAAAGTGCTCTTTGGAAAAGCAGTGGAGCCTTGTCAAAGGCATCCCAACATCTTCATCAGGACACAATCCTGGAGTTCTCACCACAGGGATGTAGCATCAAGGGAAGAGATGACACCATGGGAAGAAACAAGCAAACAGAGCTGGGTCAGGAGGGAAAAAGGTGACATGGCTGAGGCTCTTCTTGCTGGGTGCCTGGGCTGTGTGTGGCTCCTACTTCTGGTGGCTGGGGGGCCAGTGACAGACCTGCTTGGTCTGGTGGGACTCGATGTGGGGAATGACAATAGGGCATTTCTGCTGCATAGACTGGTGGGATCCTCCGCTGCCACCTCCAGAGCTGATGATGATTTTGTGGCCTGAGGAACCACCACTGGATCCTCCACTGCAGCATCCAGAGGATCCCCCACTACTTCCACCTCCAATTATGATCTTGCCTCCTGAAGACCCACCACTGGATCCTCCACTGCAGCATCCAGATGAACCACCTCCTCCACCACCTGAGCTCACAATGATCTTCTGGCCTGATCCCCCACTGCCACCACTGTATCCTCCCCCCATGCCATAGCTGGATCCTCCACTGCAGCATCCGGATGATCCTCCACTGCTTCCACCTCCAATGATGCTCTTTGATCCTGAAGACCCACCACCGGATCCTCCTCCCATGCCATAGCCTGAGGATCCTCCACTACTTCCACCTCCAATTATGATCTTTGTTCCTGAAGACCCACCACTGGATCCTCCACTGCAGCATCCAGAGGA
>NW_010298187.1:6014-6407 GCF_000700745.2 Antrostomus carolinensis
TCTTTGATCCTGAAGCCCCACCCCCTCCCATGCCATAGCCTGAGGATCCTCCACTACTTCCGCCTCCGATTATGATCTTTGTTCCTGAAGACCCACCACCAGATCCTCCTCCCATGCCATAGCTGGATCCTCCACTGCAGCATCCAGAGGATCCTCCACTGCTACCACCTCCAATTATGATCTTTGTTCCTGAAGACCACTGGATCCTCCACTGCAGCATCCAGAGGAACCTCCACTACCTCCACCTCCAATGATGCTCTTTGATCCTGAAGACCCACCACCGGATCCTCCTCCCATGCCATAGCCTGAGGATCCTCCACTACTTCCACCTCCAATTATGATCTTTGTTCCTGAAGACCCACCACTGGATCCTCCACTGCAGCATCCAGAGGA
>NW_010298187.1:6771-10857 GCF_000700745.2 Antrostomus carolinensis
ACAGCCTAAGGATCCTCCACTACAGCATCCGGATGATCCTCCACTGCTTCCACCTCCAATGATGACCTTGCCTCCTGAAGATCCACCACTGGATCCTCCACTGCAGCAGCCAGATGAACCTCCACCTCCACCACCTGAGCTAATAATGATCTTCTGTCCTGATCCTCCACTGCCACCACTGTATCCTCCTCCCATGCCGTAGCCTGAGGAGCCCCCACTGCAGCAGGATCCACCTCCTCCACCACCAGAGCTGACAATGATCTTGCCAGAGCCCCCGCTGCCCCCACCGTAGCTGCCTGAGCCTGAGCCCCCACAGCAGGAGGAGCCCTGTGTCTGGTGGCTGGAGGAGCTGCCCCCATGGCAGCTAGAGCCTCCACTGTGGCATCCACTGGACTGGGAGGACATTCCATGGCAGCCAGAGCCTCCACTGTGGCATCCACTGGACTGGGAGGACATTCCATGGCAGCCTCCGGAGGACAGTAAAGAGTCAAAATTTTACCTCCACTGTGGCATCCACTGGACTGGGAGGACATTCCAGGGCAGCCAGAGCCTCCACTGTGGCATCCACTGGACTGGGAGGACATTCCATGGCAGCCTCCGGAGGTCTGTCTGGAGCACATCTTTAAGCAGTGACCCTGTAAGAAACAACATGCTTTTTACTCAAGAGCAGCCACTATCATCATGAGATCTTCCCCCAGCCAGAAGGACCTGTGTGCAGTCCAAAGACATTGCCAGACAGTCTCCAAACCCAACAAACTTCCTTTCTTCTAAGCACTTTGTTCTTAGATCTTTGTGCTCCATGGGATCAATGATCATTGGTCGTTGATCAATGATCTTTGTGCTCCATGGGATCCCAACCACACGTAGAACCTTTCACTAACAGATTCCCAGATTGCTGAACTTAATCAACCCATCACTCCAAGTCTTTTATCTTGTAGATGTTCCACCTCAAGCTCTGATCGCTGATGAAACACCAGACTTTCAGTAGCTCAGAGATGATCCTGCTTCTGCTGACATCCACAGGAGATTTATAATTCATCAACACAACCTCCCTGCTCTTCAAGCCACCACCCATCAGATGTTCTTTACCAACGTCTTTACGTTTTGCAAGCAGGGAAATAAGAGAAGAATCAATCCCTTGGTTGGACTTACCCTTCTCAGCTCCAACAACGTCTACCACAGAGCAAAGCTGAGCGAATGAAGTCCCATGAGATCCAGCAACTTTTATACTCTTTCTAGTTTTCCCGAGTGGGAAGTGAGGCATCCAAAGGAATGGTGATGGCTTTATTTACTAAACAAACTGTCCTCCTTCAGCCCACTTCTCCTGACTCATCCAATCGGATCAATGCTTCTCCGGTGCATCACTTCCTAAGCTACCTGCAGTTTCGCTGCAAGGTATCACGTGTGAGCTCAGCTCCTCTGGTTGACTTTCAAGGTGGGACTCCAGCTAACACCCTTCACTCAAGCTAGGAGATGCTGCCAGGCTGAAGATTGATAGTAGAAGAAACTGTGGAGACTCATGTTTGTAGAGTGTCCCCTTGGACTGGGCACTGGTGAGACCGTACCTCAAGTACTGGGTTCAGTGTTGGGCCCCTGACTCCAAGAAGGACATGGGGGTGCTGGAGCGTGTCCAGAGAAGGGCAACGGAGCTGGGGAAGGGTCTGGAGCACAAGTGTGCTGAGTTCCGGGCTGAAGGAACTGGGGTTGTTGAGCCTGGAGAAAAGGAGGCTGAGGGGAGACCTTGTGGCTCTGTCCAAGTCCCTGAAAGGAGGATGGAGAGAGGTGGGGGTGGGTCTGTTCAACCAAGGAACAAGGGACAGGACAAGAGGCAATGGCCTCAAGTTGTGCCCAGGGGAGTTGAGATGGGATGTGAGGAAGAATTTCTTTGCTGAAAGGGTTGTCAAGCATTGGATCAGGCTGCCCAGTAGATGTGGTGTTTACAGACATGGTTTAGAGGTGAACTTGGCAGTGTTTGGTTTATGGTTGGATTCAATGATCTTCCAGGTCTTTTCCAACCAAAACAATTCTATGATTCTGGTTTGAGCGCACCACTATGGACATCATGGAGGTCAGGCAGGCTTTACGCTGCCTCTGGGAGGAAGGGTGATGTCTATTTTAGAAAGGACTTGCTGCAGGTAGAAGGTACCAGATCCAGCATCCACCTTGTGAATCATCATCTTGATGGATATTAATCAAAAGGAGGAATTCATCTCAATTTGGAAGGTGGTTCTGGTGTTTCTGAAGAAGCAACAAGAGCTGAGGATGCTCTGTGCTCCTGCTGTCACCTTGAGAACCTCTGAAACTTGGCTCTCAGCTTTCTTGGTCCTAGGCTAGCAGTGGCACCACTCGCAGGAAGAACTCAACTGGACATGTTTTAATAATGTTTGCATCCCTGAGGTCCCCAGAGGGTAGAGGGACATGTAAACGTGAAGCTCTTTTACCCGCTAGAGGTGTGGGTCACTCTTGTCTCTTCTGGGATACTTCCAGGCATCTGTCATCTGCCTCACGTAGAACAGTTCAGGCAGGAGGTTTATTTTCCTTTCCCTGTTAATTGCCAGAATCCACCACATCAAAGAAGTCACTTCCCAGAGGGAAACTCCCTCTGAAGACTCATACCTGGAGCTGTGTTTTACTCCTGTGGGAACGAGGAGATCCTTAGTTACCCCAGGTTTAGTGTCTCAGCCCTTGGAAGGGGCTTTCTGAAGTCTTGGCCTTGATGTTGGCTGCACTAGGGATTCAGGGCTGGAGGAAGGTTTGGAAAGACCCCCTCATTTCTCTTCCACCAAGAGCAATGAGATCTCATGCACCATGCATATGCAAGGACCTCAGCTTCCTCCTTCCTGAGGAGGCCATGAGGATGATGTGAGGGCTGGAGCACCTCTCCTATGAGGAGAGGCTGAGAGAGTTGGGGCTGTTCAGCCTGGAAAAGAGAAGGCTCCAGGGAGACCTTCTAGTGGCCTCCCAGTACCTGAAGGGGCTCCAGGAAGGTGGGGAGGGACTTTGGCCAAGGGCAGGGAGTGACAGGACAAGGGGTGATGGCTTGAAAGTGGCAGAGGGGAGATGGAGCTGAGATGTGAGGAAGAAATTGTTTGGTGTGAGGGTGGTGAGCCAGTGTCCCAGGTTGGCCAGAGAAGCTGTGGCTGCTCCTCCCTGGAAGTGTTCTCGGCCAGGTTGGATGAGGCTTTGAGCAACCTGGTCTAGTGGAAGGTGTCCCTGCTGCTGGCAGGGGGGTTGGGACTGGATGAGCTTTCAGGTCCCTTCCAACCCAAACCATTCCATGATTCTATGATTCACACCTGCACTAGGACCTTGTAAGGTCTTGTAGAACCAGATTTTTTCCATCTTTTCTCTCCTAACCCATTTAAAATTTCCTTGGGCATCACGTGACATTTTGAGGAGGTAGAGAACCTGCCATATTTATCTTTGTGGTACCTTATCTGATGGACCAAAGTCACACAAATAGCAACAGCCATTAAATGACCTAAGAATATTTAGTGAATCCAACTTCTCTTCTACAGGTGGGTTTTGAAGGCTCTTGAGCTCTGGAACTTTATTAGAACAACATCAACTCAGAAGAAAAATGTAAAATTGGAATGAATGAAAAATTCATAATATGAAGCAAAATCCAACCACTCAGACACTGAAGTTCTCCAGAACTGCAAGTTTTATTGTCTTGTGCAAGCACTAGAAAATTGAGGTGGATAACAGATGTGAAACAATCCTGGTTGGAAGTTCTTGATGCACAACACCAGAGGTTCTCCTCAGCTGGAAAGCTGAAGAGAAAAATCCCAAGGAAGAGGAGAAAGGAATAATGCAAATATTCATAAATTGAATAGAGAAGGAAATGTGAGGCATGATTATATCTTGGGTTTCTTGATCCAAGAGTCCCTTCTGGAGGCACTACTTGTGTTTACTCATTGGTGGCCAGGAGATTGGCTGGGTCTGCTGTTGCATGGACAGACCTCCAGAACCAGATGAACCACCTCCACCGCCACCTCCTCCAAAAGAGGATGATCCCTGGCTCTGGTGGCCTGAACCACCTCCCCCAATGATGCAGATGGATCCTTGACCCTGGTGGCCTGAACC
>NW_010298188.1:0-273 GCF_000700745.2 Antrostomus carolinensis
AATCAAAACCCAAAACAGAGGGGGAGGGGGCTCAGCCAGTGGAGCTTTCGGTTACGGCAGCTCAAATTGTCTCTCTTGTCTTCGTTTGGGAGAAGAGAAGAACAGAAGAGAAAAAAAAAAAAAATCAAGATGCTTTCCAAGCTTCCAAGATGTGCAGAAAAACTGAGAAGCTTTGAATGGCCAAACCCTGAGATTCTAGTTGCCCTCTAGACTGGTACGCGCTGCTCACTGATAACAATGGCCTCTGCTTTCCACAGCAAAGGGGAAGAAGGG
>NW_010298189.1:0-4931 GCF_000700745.2 Antrostomus carolinensis
TCAAATAAAGTGGGGAAACGGTCGTCTCAGGTGGGCCGCACGTGAGTTTAAAACACAGACAAACCCGTTCCACTTTACTTTCCTGAGAGGACTCACTTAGCACACGAAGGCAACAGGAGAGAGAGGTTTTCACTTAAGCACAGTTAAAGCGGGGGAGCGGTCATCTCAGGAAGGCAGCACGTGTTCAAACACAGACAAGCCCGCTCCCTTTACTTTCCTGAGAGGTCTCACTGAGCACAACAGGGGCAGTGCGGCACTCTCGCCTCAAGGGATCCTGTCCGTGACGTCAATTTAAATGTCTCCATCCGATGTCGGCATCATTTAAATGCCCCGATCCGATGTCGGGGAAGGTTTCGATATGATCCCAAGAGCGAGATTAAGACACAAACGAGGTCAAATGCCGCACTGCCAGAACACCTTTTATTACAAAAAGAAAAATAATAAAGAGGATAGCGATATTAGAACTTAGTTGACATGATGAATACTAATTGACAGATTTATCTCACTTAATTTTAGGAATAAATTAATTTCACAAACTATCTGTATCTAGTACCTTTGAAGGCACCCTGCTATATGTGATATAGCTACAGCAGGCTGGTAGACATGACATGAAAACTACCCTGCCCTTCTGAGGCAGCAGTTGAAGGTCAGCTGGCAAGGGCACCAAAAATACTAGATTGGTTACCTATGTTTTTGCAGCTGAATTGCACATTGGGCAGCAATGGATGAGGCTCATACCCTTAGGCATTTATAATGTAGATATCAGCACATGATTAAGTATTATATGAGCTAGGTGCCTGCAATCCCGATGTTGTTATTGCACATCTAGTCAGTGTAGCAAAATATTAATTCAGTCCCTTTAAGATATGCACCTCTTGCCATTTGAAGTAGTGCTGAAGGATGTCCAAGATATCTATCCATGACATGTGTCCATAGATGGCAGGAAAACCAACTATTTAAAGACCTGGTAGATTACATGGGGATGTCTTAAAGAGAAGCATCAGTTCCTCCATTTACACAAGTAAGTCATGCTGAGTGGAGTCTGAAGATTATTCAAATGTATCTGAGAAATTTCTGGGAGGATTTTAGTGTATATAACCAGACTCTGGGGTTCCAAATGCATTGATGACCTTTTGATATATAGAAAGGAGAAATGGAGGTTAAAAATAAGGTTTTTCTAGGCTTAATTGCAATCACTGGGAACACATTTTGGAAATCTGAAAACAGGAGTAACTTGGATGAGAATAATTTTGAAATAAAGGAGTTCCTGATCCTTTCAAAGGAAACAAAGCTAAAGCAAACTAATGACAATGGACAATAGACTTCTGTACACTCAAAGAAGCTCTTGGAAACAAGGTCCCATAGGAAGAAAGTGTAAGGAATAAGACATTTTAGAGAACTAGTGATTCCTTGACAAAACAATATTAGAGACATAAATACAATTAATTGCTGTGAAAATAGGAAATGTAATGAGATTAAATGGAATAAATTGTAGATTTTTGCATGACCTTTAAAAAAGAAATGCACAGAAATTGGATAGTAGGCTAAATTGCTAAAGGAACAGAACTGCTAAATAGAAATAACAAAAGGCTGAGAATTAGTAATTAATCAGTAACAAAGTATTATCAAAATCAGAAAGGCTTAGGCACAAAATCAGGTATCTCAGCCAAGGACATCACAAGAGAACCAAAAAGGCATTCTGTTAGTGCTCTAGAAGGGAAAAAAAACCCCAAAACAAAACAAAAAAACAAACCAAACAACAAAAGAGATAGTTCATTACACAGTGAAGAAGAAAAGCTAATGAAGGTTGTGCAGAAAGGCTGAAATGTTGAATGAGTTTTATACTTTTCTGGAGACTACTTCCAATTGTGATCAATAGCTAAAAAAGCAGAGGGTGCTCTGGTAAGTTTAAAGACCTCAAATCACCTTAACATGATTAATTCACCCTTGAGTACTAAGAGAACCAAGTAAAATAAGTGCACTTATCAGGGAGAATTCAAAGAGAAGAAAAGGAATACAGAAGGATAAACCTGCATGTTTTAGGAAGAGTATAAAGGACAGCTAACAAGAACCCAAGTAACATAAAACAAACAATGTCAAACTTAATTTCCTCCTACAAAAAATACAATAAGGTTTTCATGAAACTAAGAAGAAACACATACTTTATATTTTAATTGTACTAGGATTCTGACAGTGTTTCTCATACCTGATGTGAGATATGGAATTTATAGAAACATATTTTAGATAAAACTGTTCTAAAAAGGTGTAAAAGTGGATAAGTGCGGAGGGTAGTTATCACTAAGATGTTGCATGGGTTTCCCATTTAGTTTTTACATTTAAGTGAAAGTACAGTTAACCAGCAAATTAGCTTGCCCAGGGATGTTGTAGAGTATCCAGCAGGAGACACATACATACATAATAAAACAGAATGGAAAAATATCTCTTAGTTCAGATACAGCTGATAATGAATTTAGAGGCAGGGACTCATCCTAGATCTCAGAATCCTATATGACTTTTTTTTTTCCATTGTTTGTGTCTGCAAAGTAGATATTCTTATGTGTCTCAGTTCACCTTAAGTAATTGAGTGCAACAAGATTTACTGAAGCAGTGTTACTGAGATGAATTGTGTGTTGGTAAACTTCTTTGACACTTCAGATGAAAACTGCTGTATAAGGGCAAAATACTATATTGTATTTGTAACTCCATGAATTCCAGACATTTTGGGATGAAAGCAAACTGTAAACAAGGTCATCAGACTAATAATCTTTGCAGACCTTTCTCTACTCTGTCAACCTTACACAGAATTCACTCAGTGTGTGCATTTGAAACTGCTGAGTTTCAAGAACAGTTCAAAATAGTCTTGCTGCTCCACAGTAGGTGTTTGTTGCACTGTAATGTTTCTTAAATATTATTGAAGAAAAGGACAAAAGTTTGTCTATTTAAGTGTCAGAATTTCCACTGAAGATTAGCAGCTTCCAAAAATGAATTAAAACAAAAAGGAAATAGAAATTAACATTACTGAGAAAAAAGATGTACAGTTAGTTTTCTTATAACTTCTAGATCATCAAAGCTGTGCAAGTGTAGAAAATATTCTTTATTCATGAGAAGTCTGTTGGATAATGCAGAATAATGAATAATATTGAAACAGAAACCTTACTTGAGGATATTCTAATGGAAAACATTCTCTTATATGTTCATTCTATACAGTCTTGTAGAAAGAAAGAAGACTGCTTTTCATGCAATCTGTCTTCATAGTTACAGACCAAAATATATGATCCTATGATTTGTCAGTAATGGTTCTGCAGTTACATTCTTTCTCAGAGGACAAATGTTGCTACTTGACTTCTCAATCAAAAGTAAAATGTACATTTTCTTTGTATAGACATTATTGGTAAATCTTATTCAACTAATCAGATAATCAGACCTCTAATGGTAATTTTCTCCTCTCTTTCTATGTGATTCCATGAAAGATAATATCATCCCATAAAGAAGTTGCATTATACATAGCGGTAAAACATTTAGATTTTTACCAGAGTTCCTTAAGGTCTTTCTTTTTCTTGAAGTATGATGAATGCTGTTTTTCACTTCTTTACATGACAGAAAAAAATGATGGTGCCTAACTGGATACAAATTTAGTGTTTAAATTATTTTTTTCTAGTATTTTCGTTTATAGATTTACTATAAAAATGTTAATAATAATTGGAGTTCTGAGAATGTGCTATAAACCTTTTAGGGAAGCTTGTAATTTCCTGTTGCTCTTTTTGAAAGCCTTATACGTGCAAAAAATTAAAACAAGGTCTTCTCATTCAAGAATTAGATGGTAACTTGCTTCTCTAGACTTTTTAAACCTCTTGTTCTGCTGGGACAGCTTCTAACATTTAATCTTTGGTTGTCTAGTTTTTGAAGTTTTGAAAAATTATATAATATTAGTTTATATACTATTAAATAGTGTATAATATTTTTGATTTTTTAATTATAGAATATTAGTTTATATACTATTATATAAATAGTATATACTATTTTTGAAGTTTTTAATTATGAAATAATTAATGAAGTGGTCAGGGTAATACATGGAGCACAGTTGCTGATATGCAGTGTCATGTTATTTTTGACTTTTTTTATAGGAGAGTATATTATTAAAATCAAGGTAGATGTTTAACAACTGTGACATAGAAGTGCAGTTTTCTCCCCATGAAACAAATCCACAAATCCTTGAGTTTTTCATAGCTTCAGTATTATACATTATTTCTCACTCCACCCCTGAAAACGTTTTCTACCAATCAAGATCTGTTTTGATCAGAACTGAGTCTCTATCCTTTTTCTGCTCTCGCCAGCACCCTTACTGACTCCCTCTCTGATCTGTCATACAAAGCAGTTTCCGCACAAGCCATTCTCTTGAATGATGATTTGCTTTTTGAACCTTCAAAGACTACTTTCAAAGACAAGAAAACAATCATGGCAGATTTTCATACTCATTGAATTTTCTTGTTCATGGATTTTAGATGTATTTCGTATAAACCTTTTTTATCATTATCTGCTTTGCTCTGACATAGTCATCCAGAAAAGCTATTTATTGCCTTAAAAATTTTTCATAATAAATAGCTCTTTGAATCCAGGGTAGCTAAGTGTAGCCTAAAGGCCAAGAACAGTATGACACAGGTTCTGGGTCATAGTGCTGAAACTTCTTTTGTACTATTTATGCATTTAAAAAGTCAGACTTGTTTTAGAGAAAAATCTTGAATAGAGAACTGGTGTGTTGTGTTGAATAGTCTCTGCATGGCATATTTTATTTAGAAATTTTAAAAGTTATGATGTTCTGGCTCCTAAAACAATGCTCGGGCCATCTCTGAGACCTGATTAGGATAATTACTGCTCTGCTGCCAAAATCTTACTTGCAAATGGTATCAAAACTCCTTTATTGTCTTCTCTCT
>NW_010298190.1:0-3337 GCF_000700745.2 Antrostomus carolinensis
GCCCTCCCCAGGCACCCATTAACTCCTTCCAGTTTCCTCCCAGTTCCCTGGCTGGGACATTCAAACCCTCCCCAGATCGAGGGGATTTTCAAACCACCTTTTGCACCAGGGCTGCCAGGCAAAGCAGGGGACAGCCAGGACTGACAGCCGGGACAGACAGACAGCCCTCCCACCACCTTTGGGACCTTGGTCCTTATGAACATGACACCCGCTCTCCACAGCTCAGAGGGATGGATTGGGATGGGGTGGGATGCAGTGGAATGGAGTGGGATGGGGTGGGATGCATCAGGATGCAGTGGGATGGAGCTGGATGCAATGGGATGGAGTGGGATAGGGTGGGATGGAGTGGGATGGGGTGGGATGAAGTGGGATGGGGTGGGATGCAGCAGGATGGGGTGGGATGCAGCAGGATAGAGCATGATGGAGTGGGATGCAGCAGGATGCAGTGGGATGGAGCAGGATGCAGTGGGATGGAGTGGGATGCAGCAGGATGGGGTGTGAGGCAGCAGGATGGGGTGGGATGGAGCAGGATGCAGCAGGATGCAGTGGGATGGAGCAGGATGCAGGGGATGGAGCAGGTTGCAGTGGGATGCAGCGGGATGCCATTATCTCTCCCTACCACGACGCCAGAGACCTCCAGCAAACCTCAGCAAAGCTGTGGGCAACCAAGAGTCACGTTCTCACCCAGAAAACACCCCTCACATCACAGCCAAGATGGAAAATTTAGGGAAAACCACTCACGAACCATCTCCCCTCCTTTCCCCATATCCCCCCCGCCTGCTTTGTTCTCTCTGGGTCGGGCTGCAGCTCCCCAGGGCTGCCCCATCCCATTTGTTTCCCAGCCCTGACACAAGGACGGATAAAACCTCAGGAAACATCATGTCCCCCTTCACCACGACCCGCCGGCGTGAATCAGCAGCCAGAGGGTTTCCCAGGAGTCAGGAGAGGATGGAAGCGATGGCAGGGGGGTGAGTGAGCCCCCCCCTAGTCTCACCATCACACCCCCAGCCCCCGCTGGAGCATGCAACAGCGCCGAACGGGTGATTACACAAAGATAAAGCAGATCCTGGGATGGGGGCTGAGATTTCCAAGGTCTCTTTGCTGTCCCGAGCCCTGAGCCACAGGCCTCCCGCCGGCTCCAGCTCCACGGGTGGATTTTTTTTTCCCCTGCATGAATAAGTGACATATAACGGCTGGAAAATATTTTTGGGCAGTTTGACAAGTGTGACTGCAACCAGTAGCCTCTGCTGACTACGCCTGGAAAGTGTAATCTAGGTGAAACCCAGAGCCAGAGCAATCCAGGCACGGCTGGGAAACTCATACAGCCAGGGAAGGGGGGGTTTGGACCCCCCCAGACCCATCCATGAACGTGATGATCCCTGTGGGTGGGAGATGCTGAGCTCCCCATGGACAGTGTGGGAAAGCAGAGCACCCATCCTGGGGGGCTGCATGAGCCCCACAGAGCTGCACACCCCCATGTCCCCCTCCTCATGAGCAGGGACAGCAGGGTGACAGCACGAATGTGGGTGACAACACAACTGTGGGTAGCAGAAGCATGTCAGCCCCCCACTTTAGCCAGGCACCCCTAAATGTGGCCATGCAGCCACACTCATGGCACAAGGTGGACTGAACCTCCCCTGGGTGTGGGGGGCACCCACTTCCCGTGGCCAAATTACTCAGGAACCCCCTGGGATGAGCCAAGAGCCAACCCTTGTGCTGGGCATGTTTGGTCAGTGCTGGCACAAGCTCTGCCAACACCACGAGCCCCGGTTGAGCTCAGACCAAGGCGATGGGGAGCGATGCTGGTTGCTTTTCCCAGCTGGAAACTGAACCTCCCCTGGGTGCGGGGGGCACCCACTTCCCATGGCCAAATTACTCAGGAACCCCCTGGGATGAGCCAAGAGCCAACCCTTGTGCTGGGCATGTTTGGTCAGTGCTGGCACAAGCTCTGCCAACACCACGAGCCCCGGTTGAGCTCAGACCAAGGCGATGGGGAGCGATGCTGGTTGCTTTTCCCAGCTGGAAACACAACCAGGATCCCACCAGAGCCAGCTGCTCTCCTCACCAGTGGGCACTGGGACATGGATATCCTGCTGACCGGGTGAAGGGAAACCGGGGCCACGGCTCATTCCTGCCTCCCTGCCTGCTCCAAATGCCAGAATTCCCAGCGGTCCCATTCTGGCATCCTTAGAAAAGACGCGGTGGCACGGGTGGCTCTTTGCCTTACCGCCACGGGGATGGCCCGTTGGGACTGGTACAGATGGGTGGCATCACCAAGGTGGCCAACAAGCCGTGGGCAACCGCCCTGCCTGGGTAGGCGGCCTCAGGATACCTCTGGCATGAGTTGTGTGGAGGAACCCAAATTCCTCTCCTGACTCTTCCCTCTCCGGAGCTTTGCCGGGAGCCGCGGTGGCGGCGAGGCCTCGACTCTCAGCTGTTTCCGGAGTTGCCCGAAGCTCAGGGAGGGGATTTATCACCCCAAAACACAAACAAACTCCTGCCTGGCTCAGGGGGATGTCATGGGTGGGGGGGCTCTGACCACTGAGCAGCCGCCATTGATGGATCTCATCATCCTGGTGCTGCCAAACCCAACCGGAGGGGTAAATCCCTGGTGTGGTGCATGGAAGGGCCTGATCCCCCCCCTCCCTGGCTCTTGGGGAAGATTTGGGATTAGTCACATCAAATCTGGTAAAGGCAGGAGGGGAAGAGGGGGAGCAGCCACCTCACCATGCCCGGGAGCTGATGGGGGTCTAGGGGTGCGTGGGAGCAGGGTAAGGAGGGGACTTTTGGCTACTGGCAAAGCCACCCCTAATTAATTAGGCTCGTTAGCGGGTGAAGCCTGGTCTGTGCTGTGCTGTTGGATGGAGCAGAGTGGAGGTTCCAGCCGGCTCTGCCCGGACAGTTTTGCAAGCTGAGCTGTTTCAGGCCGGGAGGGCAGGAAGGGAAGGATTTTTGGCCAGAAAACCCCCCCTCATGTAGACAGAGTTATATCAACAGACGCCTTCCAGTGCAGACAATGCCATTAAAGAGAAACGTGATCCTCCAGCCAGGACCCACCAGACCCCAACCCTCCCCTCCATGCTCAAACCCTGTCTGGACCTCCCGTGCCTCAGTTTCCCCCTGCTCCCCCCCAAAAAAACCCCCCTTCTTTCCCCTTTATCTCCCTCTGGGAGATGGGACTGTCCCCTTGCATCACCCAGCCTGCTCTCAGCCCTTCCAAAATCTGAGGAACAACTCAGCAACCCCCTGACCCAGCACTGAGGGACCCCCGATTTGGGGGCAAGCACACCCCCCCAGCCCCCCCCGGGGCTGAGCCTCCCCCCGGGACGTTGCAGTC
>NW_010298191.1:0-625 GCF_000700745.2 Antrostomus carolinensis
AGGACAGGGATGGGATTTGGGGGTAAAACTTATTTTTTATGAGGAATAATATGGGAGTTTGGGGTAAAACTCCATTTTTGGGAGGGTGAGGATGGGATCTTGGGGTAAAAATGCTATTTTTGGGAGGAATTAGATGGGATTTTGGGGTGAAATTCATATTGTTTGGGAGGAATAATAGGTTATTTTGGGGTGAAACTCCATTTTTGGGAGAGTGGACATGAGATTTTTGGGGTGAAACTCCATTTTTGGGAGGAAGGGGATGAGGTTTGGGGTGAAACCCCATTTTGGGGAGGACAGGGATGGAATTTGGGGGTAAAACTTCTCTTTTTTGGGAGGAATAATATGTGATTTTTGGGGTGAAACTCTTTTTGGGAAGAAGGGGGTGGGGTCTTGGGGTAGAACTCAGACTTTTGGGAGGTCAGGGATGGGATTTTGGGGTGAAACTTGTATTTTTGGGGAGGAATAATAGGGGATTTTTGAATGAAATTCCATTTTTGGGACGAAGAGGATGGGGTTTGGGGTGAAACTCTATTT
The DNA here is from genome assembly GCF_000700745.2 of Antrostomus carolinensis. Lineage (NCBI taxonomy): Eukaryota > Metazoa > Chordata > Aves > Caprimulgiformes > Caprimulgidae > Antrostomus > Antrostomus carolinensis. The sequence goes on from NW_010298191.1 coordinate 535, forward strand.
TTTGGGGGGAAGGGGGATGGGATTGGGGGGTGAAACTTTATTTTTTGAGAGGAATAGTATGTTATTTTGGGGTGAAACTCCATTTTGGGGA
>NW_010298192.1:0-7932 GCF_000700745.2 Antrostomus carolinensis
GCCAGCAGCCTCCGCCGCGCCCGAGAGCCCGGCCCGGGGGGCAGCGGGAGGAGGGCCCGGCCCCTGGGGTGGGCAGCCTTAGCAAATCAGTTGAACTTGTGAGCAGGATGAGGTTACTGCTCGGCAGGGTGCGGCCTTCTGTTGCTCCAGGCTGTCCCATGTCTCAAGGTTTTACTCAGAGGCATGTAGGTGTAATTTTAACGGATGAACGTGGAAACGTCGACAGGAGCTGGGACCACTGGTGGGAAGACACATAACTTGATGACAAACTGCAAGTAACTCAAACACTCCCACTGATGAAAATAAGAAGAGTTTGGCTTCCTGAAAGTTCCAACACATGAGGTCATAGGTCAAGGAGCATGCATAACGCTTGGGGAGCCTATGCCATGGTCAACTTCACACCAAGTGGCTGAATGCCAGGGTTACAAAGACAAGTACTTAAAAAAATTCACCTATCCAAATTCTAAGACACCAGAGCAAGCTTTACATTCCCAATTCTGCATATATTTTGAGTGCAATACCTGCGTGTTTCCCTCTTTCTTTCCTCCCTGCCAACGAAGAATGAGCCACGAGACAGTCATCCACCTCGTCGAAGAATGCAACTGGAAATGGGCTGTCTGATATGGCACAGACCTAGAAGGTGTTTTCCTTCTTGTCCACCAAACTACTGAACCTTTATTGTGTACCAAGACTTCAGGGTCTGTGCTTGGCTCTAGCAGCTGCGTTATCCAGAAGCTAAGCCTGTGTTAATAGAAAATATGGCAGCACTGTAGATTTGCTCTGTTTAACTTAAAGGGTTGTGGAGTTAAATGGATGCATGTGTCTGTCAGAAATTTAAATCCTGTTTTCACTTCAACCACAAATGACTTTGCATGGGCTTTTGCTTACAGAGATATGTTCTAGAAAGTAATGGGGCCTCCTGCTTGACTTCGGGAATTGGGCTTCAAGTAGCCACAAGCAAAAGTAACAAACTATAAGAATATGCATGAAATTTTAAATTGGATGTCTGCTTTTTATTGTTGTTCATAGTGTTTCCATAGCCAAATACTGAAGACTGGGAAAACTGTTAAGGCCAGAATCTATGGGTACTATAGATATTTTTTAGAAGATGGCACCTGGAGCAAGATGATATGGCCATGCCTACTTAAACAATTAATCTACTTTAATATACTCCTTGTGACAAGACTGTTGTGACTGTATATTTCCTAGCTAAAACAATTCATGAAAGAGAATCTATGTGAGACCTTTTGACAGGGAAAAAACCCCTTCTTTTACATTTCAGGTAAAAGAAGTTCACTGCCTCCTTCAGGACTTGTAACAGTGTAAAGGTATTGGTCAGCAAGAGCACATTAATGGTAATGGTATAAACAGGGAAACAACTAGAAATCAAACAAAACAGGATATTTTCATGATCAATAGTAAAGCACAAAGTAGGCAAATATATGACAAAATAATTCTACTTTAAGACTGGCCATAATACAGTGCTTACAAGCAACAAAGTTGAGAACTAATATTTCCAGTAGTTGCTTAGTTCCTTTCTAGAGCAACAGAGCTGCACTGATCCTGTAGGTCTGTGGACTAGGCTGGTTACGTCTGAGGGTGCTGAGAGAGCCTGTTGCAAGGCTACTCTCTATTACTTTTGCAAGGTCATGGTGACCAGGGGAGTCTCCAAGTACTGGAGAATGGTAAATATTTCACCTGTCTTTGAAAACAGCAATAAAGGTAATTCAGGAAACTACAGCCTCACTTTGGTCCCTCAGAGAATCATGGAGAAAGTCCACCCATGTCCACCTCCATGAAGGAGAAGAACATGTCTTACCAAAGGTAAATCAGGGTGGACCAACCCGATTGTCTTCTATGATGAAATGTCTGATTTTGTGGATGCAAGGAATGTGGTGGATGTTGTATACTTAGACTTTAGTAAGGTGCTTAATACAGTCTCCCACAGTATTCTTGTCCCACATTAGTACATTATGGACTGGATAGGTGAACTCCTGGGTAGGTGAAATATTGGCTGCATTGTTGGTCTGAAAGAGTACTGGTTAATGGGTTGTATTCTGTGTGAAGGCTGGTGATGTGGTCCGAAAAGCAGATTCCTGCCCAGCGTGCAGTTAACCAGTCTGACACACTAAGGAGAGATACCATGTTTATTCTGTGCAGGGTGCTCAGTGGATTTTCCACAAATCAAGCACCCCTATAGCAAGCTTCATTAATTCTTTTATATACATTTTACAACATCATTATCATGTTAATACCTCCTACCTATTCTTGATTGGTTAGTGATTTACATATCAGTTACATCATTTTAAGTACTTCTACGCATGCTCAGGGGAAGGGTCTTCATCTGGGTGAGGGTCTTCTTAACCTATGGGTGTGATTTTTAGTAGTATAATGAAGACAGTTCACTTCAGGACACCTTAAAAGTAAGTTTTGTTGACAGATTGGACAGTGGAATAGTTACCTGGCCAGGCTGTCACATAACTCATCGTATATACCATCAGTCCCATATGTTCTCTCTGGTCAAGGACCAGAGAACAGGGACCTGAAACAACTTCAAACAACACAGTGTCCTCTTAATTATTAACTGATTAAGGCTAACATAAACAATACTAACATAAACTAACTTCTTAGGTTAGGATGCCCCCATATCAGTGATACCATTCAGCAGTTTTCCCTGGGACCTGATTAATATCTTTGTCAATGGCTGGGACACACAGAAATAAGTCTGTAGACAACACCAAACTGGGAGTGCAGTCTGTATGCCTGAGGACAGGGCTGTCATATTAAGAGGCTTAAGCAGGCTGTAAGAAGAAAATTCAACAAATATGAAGTCCTACACCTGGAACAGACTTAACTGCCTGCAGTGATACAGGCTAGGGTGTGACCAATTAGCTGGAAAGCAGGTCTCCTGAAAATGCTTGGTGAATTCTTGGGGACAGTAGGCTAAACATGAGCCACCAGTGTGCCGTGGCACTGATGAGAATTAACAGCATCTTGGGGTGTATTAACAGGCCAGTACATTGTGGGATGTGATTGTTCCTCTTTGCGTGGTACTTGTTAGAATGAGTCTGGCATAGTGTGTCCAAGTTTTGAGTGCACCAATATGAGAGAGATACCGATAAAATTGATCAAGTCCAGCAAAGGCCACCAGGATGATGGAGGGTCTGGAGAGCATGTCCTGCAAGAAGAAGCTGAGGGAACTGCAATAGTTCAGCCTGGAGAAGAGATGGCTTTAGAGGGACCTAATGGCAGCCTTCAACACTTACAAGGGGGTCACTGACAAAATGTGGAGCCAGACTTTGTAGTGAGGCAAATGGCAGGAGAATGAAAGACAGTGGTCATAAAATGAATCAGGAGAGGTTCTGATGGGACAGAAAGGAAAAAAAATCACTATGAGGATAGTTAAACTTTAGAAGAGGTTTCCAAGAGAGGCTGTGCTTTGTGTGTCTTTGGAGTTTTTCAAGATCAGGTTGGACAAAGCCCTGCTTTAAGGAAGAGGTTGTACTAGAGACCTCTGGATGTCCCTTCCCATCTAAATGTTTCTGTAATTTGGGGTTTAATTGTCAAGCACAGTAATCAAAATTGTCCAGGAAAATTTAGATTAACAGAAGAAAGAGTATCTAAAGTGGTTGACTCGTCCTGGGAAGACAGAGCAACTTTCTCAAACTGCTCAAGAACAACATCACCTTTTAGATGATGTGTGAATTGGCTGATCTTGGTGACTAACTGTCAGTGAACTGTTGGCTGCTTTTTCATAGAATCATAGAATGGTTAGGGTTGGAAGGGACCTTAAAAGATCATCTAGTTCCAACTGCCCCTGCCATCAGCAGGGACACCTTCCACTAGACCAGGTTGCTCAAAGCCTTATCAAACCTGCCCTTAAAACACTTCCAGGGAGGGGGCATCCACAACTTCCCTGGGCAACCTGTTCCAGTGTCTGACCACCCTCACAGTGAAGAACTTCTTCCTAATATCTAATCTAAACCTCCCCTCTTTCAGCTTAAACCCATTTCCTCTTGTTATGTCATTAACTGTCCTTATGAAAAGTCCCTCCCCAACATTCTTGTAGGCCCCCTTCAGGTACTGGAAGGCTGGTATAAGATCTCCCTGGAGCCTTCTCTTCTCACCAGCCCCAACTCTCTCAGCCTGTCCTCATAGGAGAGGTGCTCCAGCCCTCAGATCATCCTAGTGGCCTCCTCTGGACTTGTTCTAACTGCTCCATGTCTCTCTTGTGTTTCCATGCTTCACCTTTCACCTTGGCTGCTGTTAGCTCCCAACAAGCCCCCACCAATTACTGCCACTCTGAGTACAGGTTACCTGTTAGTTGCAGCTGAAAACTCAGAGCATTTCTAATCAGCACATTTCACACTCAGTCTTTCCCAGTCATAAATCTTCAGTCAGCACGGGGTTCACTTAGATTTCTTCATTCAGCTTCAAATGTTAGGCAGCAAGCAAAACACTGTAGTAGTAACTAAAGATCTGAAAGCTGGGCTCCAAACATCTTGCAGCCTAAAACCAAAGAACCCAAACATTCACCAGCTTTTGTCTTCTAGGTGAATGTACCATGCACTAATTATTTGAGTAACCTATTCTTACAGGAAGTATCTACAAGATTTGGGCATTAGCAGCACAAAATCATTACTTCAGAACACACGCACACAATACCCATTTATATAATTATACATATATACAGATATATATGTAAAATCCTATATTTTGACATCTCCCTTTTTACACCTTTCCCTTCTACACTATCAGGTTTCTTTTGTAGATATCTTTGCACACACGTGTACCACATTCCTCTCAAATGCATGTATGTTACAGGCCTATGTTGTATTGCATTAGCCAGCACTAAACCTTTGCATCAAGAGTATAAAACATTCCATATTGCCAACTTTTGCAAAGTTAGCATGCATTTAATTTAAAGTTTCTGTTCCTGGAGATGCAAGTTCCTGGTCACGCAAGAACATCCAGATTTATTTTACAAGCTTGTAGATCATGTAGGTTTAGAGAAATGCTTAGACAATGTGACTATGCTTCAAGTGTTTTGGTAACAACAGAATTATATACAAGTTCTGTTCTAGCATTAAGTCAGTCATGATATTTTGGGAATAGAATCATGATTTTTAAAATGTTATGGAGACACCACTGACATTTTTAACTAACTTCGTGGTGTTTCCAGCCTCATAAGCCTCCATTCTCTTGCTAATGAGCGGAGAAGTCTCTTAACAGGAGATGGTGCACAGCATTTTATTATAGTATTGCAGAATGGATGAGGTTGAATGGGACCTTTGGAGATTGCCCAAGACAGCCTCACTGCTCAAAGCAGGGTCAGGTGGTGCAGGCTGTCTTGCTTTGTCTGTTTATTACAAGATCAAACACTGCCTTTCTTACATTGTAGGTTTTGTGTGAACATTGTAATGACTGAATGATAACTTCATTCTTGCTGAGAAACCACTGGGAACCAATCTTCTGAATTTCACTTTTACGACAAGTAAATTCTGGCTTCAGAGGTGTAGTCTGTTAATACTCATATTTTAAAACAAAGACCTAGATGTTCTTTACAGGAGGGCATATGATTTAGCATCCCCTTTTGACATAGGCAACAGGCCAATCAACCAGAGAAACTGACTAAAAGACATCTGTTGCTTCAGCAATGAAACAGCTGAAGCAGATGAAAAGTGTATTTCATGTAGCCAGTGCACGCCATGTAATGCAGCTCCAGATGGCTCAGAACTGTTTGCTAAGTGTCCTTTCTGGTACTACTGTTAAGTCCCCTTCACTTGTTTTGCCAGCGATGCTAGCCTTAGAAGCTCACTTCCTCCTCCTTTCCCCAACCATTTGCTAGGAGGATGAGGTAAGACCATGAAAGGTTCTTTAATCTACCAAGGGATACAATCAGTGATATCTGCACTGTGTAAGCTTCTGGCAGGTGACTTGTGAGGATACACAGTGTCCATCTTCTAAGGCTTTCAAATAGGTTTGAAAACCTACCCTTGCATTGTTGGTCTGATTTTTAGAAAGTATTTCCCAGTTTCTAACCTTGTGCTTCCTGCTGTAATTTTAGTAGACAAAGCAGTTCATTCCCTTCATACCCTCTAATAATGTACAAAGCCAGAGATGCAGTTTCTTGACACAACTCTGACTTGAGACTCACAATGTTGCAGAAACACTATGACAAACAGGGAAGTATAGTCTGTCATACAAATCTTATGCTGCAGAGCTGTGTTATCAGAGGCAACTTTGAGGTTGACTTCCCCACAAATCCAGACACATTCTGAAGTATTAATTAATGTTTTGTTATAAGTTTTAGTTCAAGTGTAATCCATTACAGTTTTTAACTCCGTAACTGTTATGCAACCTCCTTCATCTGTAGAGCAGTAAGAGACTTCTGTTTTTCTCAATAATCTTTAATCTTTGTGTTTTGAGGAGTTTTATATCTTTCTCCCTGTTGTCGCTGCTATAGAATTGACAAGGCATGCTGTGTCAGCCTCTAGCTGAACAGTTTTATCTCTGTTCTCATCTGCAGCATTTTTTTGTGATTGAAGGATATCAGAGAGATTTAAAGCCAAGAGACAGGTATTTAACTATACCCTCCGTCATTCCAGCCCACATGAGCTCTTCAATCCTCGCTGTTACTTGGCTTTCAAATTTCTCTGTTTCCGATGGCAAAAATATCCTTGGTTTTCTCTGTAGTGTCAAACCCAAATACATCAGGATCATTAAGCCCTCTAGCCAAATCCACTCAACTGTATAAGACAAACCAATTCAGCAATCATTTGTAAAAGGTGAAACACACTATTTCAGCAAATAATAGCCACCTTATGTAACACTAGGTATACAAAAATTCCCACTGGTAAGTTAATTAATGGTAATAGACAGAGCATGTTAGCTATTCTTAACTAGCAGTTAGAAACTTCTAGTTATGTATTCTTTCTCACCAGAAGACCTCTTAGTGCTTCGAAGACTAATATTATATAGAAAAGTGGAAATAGAGAAGGATTTAGTGACTCAGGAAGTAAGTGTCTGTTTGATACCACTAACTGCTTACATAAACACAGCTTCAATCCCTTCAAGGGTTTGTTAAACACAAAAAGCCTCAGCCATATCCTTACTGTTAAATCATGTGATTACACTGGGGGCACATGTCATGGAGGCTTAAAATATCAAATCAGACAGATGATAAACTCAAAATAAACTTTATTCTAACCAAAATGGTTTAGCAGAGAACCAACTAGAAATGAGGTTTATCAAAATCGTTCAACACTCCCAACAACATTAGTAAACCACAGTTTCAGGATGTTTGAGGAATTAGTACTGCAGAATTAACTCAAGAATTCTTAAGCTTTAGCAATGAGGACCCAAAATGTGCAAATCACTCACATATAAGTTGAGGACTCTCAACCTTGAGGAGTTTCCTTGGGAGGCTTCCCAACCTAAGGGGAGAGGCCCTGTCTAAAGACCTGCTGCTTCAAGGAAGACCAATGCCATTTGCCCTCCAGCAGGGCTTCATTTATACCCTAGAGAATCTGATCTGTGGTCATATATGTCCATGCAGCATTTCTGGCTGGGCGCCCCATCTTTGAGCGGCTGTATACCTGACAACAGTGACTGTAAAGGTGCAAAGAGCAAGGGTGCAGCAGTCTTTGTCAGGGTGTGTGCAGCTGCCACAGCAGGAGTAGCAGGGAGAAGCAGTACGAAAACCTTAGGCTCAGTTCCCAGAAGTTGTGCAGCTGGGATATTCCATTCTCAGAACTTGGAGCTTGCTCCAGTAAGAGGGAAGCTGTCAACAACTTACTGCATTGTGCAAGTCAATGTGTTGTTCCTTCAACTGTTAGTTGTAGTTACTGCATTAAAGGTTAGGAGGAAGTTACCTTCCTGACTGGTGCTGAGGTGCGTTGACCCTGGCTGGACGCCAGTTGCCCACCAAAG
>NW_010298193.1:0-6711 GCF_000700745.2 Antrostomus carolinensis
AGAAATGCTAAGGTTAAAATGTAAAACTTAACTTAATAAAACTTCTATTTGAAATAACAGCAGATGGCCATGTCATGAATACAAGCTTAAAATCACTCTTGGGGCTCTATTATGTTCACAAACTGCCTCAGCTATCAATTACTATGTATGTTGCTGATGAGAGAAAAACTGAACTCCTGTTTCATGTAGTGCACCTTAGCTGAGTATCATCTGACATGAAGGGCTATAGAAGGCTCTGATTCCTAAACAAATTCCCTGTAGAGGTGCCTGGCATCTTCACTTAAAAGGTATTCTTTTAAGATTACTGTGGGGTTTTTTCCCATGAAAATTTTCATGAGTACAACACATATTAAAAAGTCACATGACAGTAAAATAAATACTTTAACTTCTCAGAGTATTACTTCTGAAATTTTCTGACTGCTGAGCCATCTCATATTGTGTAGAAATGGAGCTGAAATACATTAAAGCAAGTATTTAGTGACTGAGCAACTTGTGTCTGATGCCTTGGAACTTGAACAGTGAGTCCAGTTTCCAAGAAGCTGGAAAGGCAAAAGCAGTATACAGCAAAAGGAAAAGTAACTGTATGGAGACTGTAGAGAAGAAGATGTAAGCACACCCAGTGAAAGACGCAGGTGATATAGCCGAGATATGCAGAAAGCAGACACTCCCTTCTATTTTTGTATCTTCTTTTTGAACAGCTTAAACCTTACTGACTCTGGTTGAATTTTTACTAGTTTCTTTGACCTAATATGCCCCGCAGAGAAGGACTTCTTTTTTTCTGTTTGGCAAAGGCAGACAATGAAGGTGGCAAATTGTTATTCCTTGTTTCATTTCCTTCTTTTCCTGCTGGTAGGTATTTCTAACCCTTATTGTGTTTTAATTTTTTATTTCCAAGGCTATGGTATGTTCTTCAGGGCAAAAGATAGGAATGAAAAGAACTATCAAAATAGGCCTTTCTAATAATATTTTTGCCTTCTTTTTTTTTTTGGCTTTTTTTTTTTTTTTTTTTTTCCCTTGCTGAATCTCTGTCAAATGTCTAACAAAAGTTCATCAAAAGTACAGTACGGAGCTTACTTGTATCAAATTTAAATAAATTTAAAATTTCTCAGATTTTACCTTATAATGGAAATGCACATGCAGGATTGGTAGATGGGAAAAGAGGCGTTTGGTGATATGAAGACTTTAGGGAGTTCCTCAAGTTCATACTTAAAGAAACATAACAGTGAATATTTTCACAAAGGTAAGAACATAAACCCAGATGAAATAGTTTGATGTTCAGTGAAAGGGGCTTGGTCTGACAATGGTGTATGATGTAAACGTGGACGGCGATGTCAGCAGAGGGTATATGCACATGCATGGTCTGACATACACCCTCTCAGTCTGCAACATGTGGCAAGGCAGGGGTGGACTGAGTTGTAAGCTCTTGGTAGCTGATTTTTTTAAAGGTAAAATTTGCTGCTTTGTTTTCTATTTTGACAGGAGAATCCCCTTATCTTGTTTCTTCTATCTAAACTGCCTAGTGAAAAAAACAGATAGTAAAGGATAAGCAGGGGGCACACCTTAGGCAAGAAAAGGGAACAAGGATGGAAGCTGATCATCAGCTAAGCATGAAGAACCCTCTGCACACAGATCCATGGGTCAGCCTTAGTCACCCAACCTTCATGGGGGACATCTTAGAGAGTCTGTCTGAAAAAAAAGTGTCAGAAAAAGAAATTTTAGAATGTGTTGATGCTCTGAATTATAACAAATCTTCAGATGGGAATTGTATGTGTGCAGGTGCACATTATGATGAAACTGTGCCATAAAATTCTTGACCTTCTGTTTATAGTGCATAACTTATCACTTGGAGCTTCTTCCATGCCTCTGGAAAAGGAGGTTGCATATACTTGCTCTGCAAGTCTGATGTCCAGGCTGGGAAGCTTTGTAGAAATTATTGTAAAATAAATTAATCCACCAACAATTTGACAAATATAGAGAGAAGTGTTAATATGGCTTTTGTACAGGGAACTTACATCTCGCAAGTCTAATAGGTAATCTCTTTGAGAGAGTCATTGAGCATTTACTCAAGGATGAGCCAACAGATACAGTCTTCTGAGATTTCCGAAGGCTCTTCACCAATAATTCTTGTAAAAACTTACTTATGATCAGTTTAGGTAATAGATAATAGATAAATATCTCCCACAGATAAATGTTTTCTTAAAAGATAGTAAATGGAGGAAATGGTCATCAGAGGAGGAAAATAGTGTACCCTAGAGAGACCCGTGCTAAGGCTTGCCCTGTTCAGCATATTCATACAGGATCTAGAAAAGGTGGTAGAGACTGATAAAGCTTGATGATGTTAAATTTTTCAGTGTAGTAAAAATGAAAGCTGGCTCTGAAGAGCTGTGGAAGGATCTCACAGTATTGAGTAATTGGGCAGTAAAATGGGAGATGAAATTCAGTGCTAATAAATGCAGAGTAATACAGTTGGAGAAAAACAAGCCTATTTTTACAAACACAGTATTGGGCTCTGAGCTGTTACCACACAGTAAAGAAATCCCAAAGTCATAACAGGTAATTCTAAGGAAAACATTAGCCTAATGCACAGTAGCTGTTAAAAACAAACAGACAGTAGCTGTTAACAAAAAAAAAAAAAAATAGAAAGTTAAGAATTATTAGGAAAAGACCAGGGCACAAAACAAATGTATAATTCTGCCATTAAGTAAATGCAAGTATCCTCTGTGTATATTTTGATGCCCATCTCCATTAGGATAGAGAGATATGACTGCATTTAATGTTCTTCATTTATCTATGTAGATCTGAACACATATCCTCTGTTGAAGTGGCTGGACCTTAACGATTCTGAAGTGGGTGCATTTGCAGTACTTCCTTTTGAATTTTGTTCAATTCGTAGGACTGTTTATATGTACGTATGTATACCTTCAGAGCAGTCTTAGTGTGAATGTAAAAGCATAGTTCAATGAAAGTGGAGCTGAGATAAGCATCAATGAGCAGGCTCACCAGGATACATGAACTGTGCATGGATGGATTTGAGAAAAGATTTCAGCTGCTGATGATTGAGTGGATTTCAAAGGAAACATTGAAATGAGGCTACATGACTACAAGAGCAGGTGAAGAAGAAATACAAAATGAGATGTTTTATGTGCTGAAACAGCAGCAGAAGTCAATAGAAGCAGCTTGTCTGGTTGTTCGGATGCTGATTTGAGAAATGTGTTGACAGAGATGGCTTTCAAACAGTTTTTGAAGGGGATATGATGGTTTTAGTTGAAGGCAAGGTGACCTGAAAGAAAAAAAAAAAATCATAAAAAACTCCAAAATGGTTAACTCAAGCCTAATTATATATTAGAACAGTGTGTAAATGTTGTCCCTTCTGAATAGAAAACTAGACTAATATTTTAAAGTAACTATAGGGTTGGCAATGGTTGGCCTTTGAAGGCCCAAGTGGATATTCTGCTTCTTCACACAGAAAAGGCTGTTTCTAGAGCCAGGAGAGTGCCACTGGGAAAAGAGTTAGCAATACTGTCCCCTGGGGAGATGTGTAACAGGGAAGAGAGAAAAATCAGCCCAGCGCCTGTGCTTTACAGAGATTTTATTCTCAGATGAAAAGAAAATGCTGAGCATGATGAGAAATGGAAAAGATGTGGACAACAGCCAGTGATTATACCAAGTCCAGGGGTTGAGCATCCAGCAGTTCTGTCTTGCATTTTCTTTTTAAAAGTATTGCTGTCAAACAACATCCCTGTTTTAAAGTAAAATAAAGAAGTCCAGCTGCAAGAATGCAAAGGTTCAAAACCAAACGAAACCTGAGTGACAAAAGAAAAATGAAAGTAGCTGCCTAGGAGGAAGGCATCTGAGGTGTGTGAAGGGGAGATTGTTTGGTCATCCAAGCTGCCAGATTTCAGTAGAAAACTGAGGAGGATGACTACAGTATCAAAGGCAAAGAGGGACTGGCAAGGAACTGGAAGCTTGTCTCATTTTCTTCCTGCCTTGCTGAGGATCTTCTCTCTTTTCCCTTCTATCCCAAATCTTCAAGTATTTCTCCTTCCTCCTCTTCTTACCACTTTGTGAATTGCTCTCCTTTCTGGTCTCAGAGCTTTCCTTAGCCTGAGCCCTGCTCTCCTGTAGCACAATTAATTTCTTTCTGAAACGTTTCTTTCCTTCTTTCTGCAAGTTACTTCCTTTTAGATCTCTCTTTTGTCCTACTTAATTTCCCCAATTGCTCTTTACCATGAGATAGGCACAGAAGGAGATATCCAGATAAGTAACATAAAAAAGTGCAGTCTGGTCATATTCTTTGGAAACAAAGATTTCTGGAAGCTGAATTTGTTTACTGGGAAACCTACTATAGGATGCAAATCCAAATTCTTCCCCATAATTCTATGGCACTGTTACTTTTCTTCAGCCTTCAGGATGGGTTTGTCAGCCCTGCCTTTTCCTCAGGGAGCCTGCAAGTGCTGCTGCTCTGGTGCAGGGTTTCTTCCCACAGCTACGAGTAAGTTGAGCTAACAGCTTTTATTTTGTAAAAAATCAGCAACAGACATGCATTGACTAACTGATGGGCTTAGAAACTTTAAAGCTTTGTGAAAAACCTGTTTTGGTGGCACCTCCTGTACATTTACAGTTGCTTCAGAAAAAAAAAAAAAGTGGGCCAGTTTTTCCTTCTGAGATAGTCTCTGATTTTTATGATCTCCTAATTACAGTATGCACAAAAGAATTTCACATGTTTACAAAACAAACACTTACAGTACTTGTGTAATTACAAAGTCTGCCATTAAATTAGTGTTTCATGTGTTTGTGTTTTAATTATTAACTGTGAGAGAATACAGTTAAAGTAGAAAACATGTAATTTCTATGATAATAACTGAACACGATTAGCGGCATATCTTTCTATAAACAAAGTGTGTTTTTCATTTTGCATTCTTCCCATATCTCAGTTACATTTAGGGCAGTGCAAAAGAGTCTGGCATGCTCCCGCTTCACTGTAGGTGAATATATGGCATTTTATTTTTTGGAATCATTGTGCTAAAAGTGTTTAATTACATGATAACTTGATGTGTCACAATGTGAATATTTTCATGTAGATCTTGCCTTCCGCTCATCCACACATAATTGTCTGTGTAGCAGTTTCTTCATCCTTTTTCTGATGTACAAATGGCCCATCTTGTTTCTTTCCTAACATTCCGTTATGTCATCATGGGTCTCTACACAGGTTTCCTCCCCTCATTGGTGTAGTCCTAGTAATTTCAAAATACACTTCATTGTTTGTCCTGCCTTGAATGATATTTTTCTTCTTTTTTTTTTTTTCTCAGATTTTCACGTTTATATAATTTCACTTTTATTACTGATATTGGATTCTGGGATATAAAATAATTTTTCAATCAAAAACTTTTTTTAAAACTTTTAATATAGATTGCTAAAGTTAAGGTATTCTAAAGAAAGATGACTAGTGCTTCTGGAAAATCTAATTTCTAATTACATTTATCTTCCTAATCAGTATGAAAATCAGAGGGTTTGCATTCTTTATTGACTGACAGTCTAACCATCAAGAATTTCTCCAGTGAGGTCAGCAAAAAACAATGGTTTCTTCAGTCAGCTGAAAGACATAGGCAAAAATCCAGGTTACCCTTCCTAGTCCTGGTGAAACATGGTAGGTTGGCTGTAGCTCCCCAGTCTTACTTGCAGGGTTCTAACTGGGACACTGGATTTCACTGAAGTCAGGTAATAATTTTCCTCCTTTAGCCTCACAAAAAATGGCATGCAGGTTCCCTATAGGGTTTCCCAGAGGGTTTCCCTCACTGAACAGAGCGGAACATATCTGTAACTCCTGGAAACTAATTCCATGATCTGTGAGCTGGGTGTGACAGCCGACAGATCTTGAAAATTTTCTGACAGCTTATCTAGTTACATGAGTTGCTCAGATTACAGGTGCTCCTTACAGCCCAGTACAGCACTGCTCTTGCAGCTTCTAGAGATAGCCTAGTCTCAATTTCCATATAGCTTTATTCCTTTACTCTAGGCATTGAGACTTGATACCTGCTTTGGAAAATCTGTCTTGATGGACTACTCCAAAAGCCCATAAGCACAACTGCCTGACCACAGGGAGAGGGCTCACAGTTCACCTGAGTGGCACATCTTAGACATCCCTTTGAAGGCTCATGCCATTACCCACCTGACACTGACTACAGTCCTCTGAGATGTGTTATCCTTATGTTCTCTATGACCTGCCCTCTTTCCCCACTATTAGAGATTCCTACAACCTGATTATGTATAAGCAAAAGAATTTAAGGACATGCAGAACCTTTTCAGCCTCAGAGCCATCAGGGCAGGAATCCAATGGGAGGTGGAGGAGAGAGCGGGCTCTCAGATACTGCGCACCAGAATGTCATGATGCTGAATGTACAGGACACGTATAGATCACCAGCATAACTGCTGTGGCAACAAACATACTGCAGGTCACAATTACCCTTTCTTAGGAGGAGAGAACTAGGGTTTTCCTTGCCCCAACTCATTATTTTCTTTAAAAGATAACACGCATGAAGACTTAATCAGGTCACCTTTTAACTTTATTCATAAAAGGAAAAAAAAAAAAAAAAGAAAAATTTGACTGTGAAAAACGTCACCTGGTGAAGATTTCCTTGTGTGATACATACGTCCATTTCAATAGGACTCTGTATGTATAACAAAGAAATCCAGAATTTCAGAATCCAGTTC
>NW_010298193.1:6914-34734 GCF_000700745.2 Antrostomus carolinensis
AGAGCTCATTGTGCCCCCTGGGCTTCCCACATTTATGGAGTAAGATGATTGACCTATAGTCATATTTTTCATACCAGCCATATTTCGGTCAGTGCATACTCAGCAAGCCCCTTGCTGTTGAAGCAAGTTGCACAAGATGGCCCTTGGCTATTGTGTTGTTATCAGTCTCCCCTGAACTGGATGCATCTAGCACGACCAGATAGCATCCATTATGGTCACCACTGGTGGTTATCACTTCAACAGGGTTACAGGAAATAAAGATCAGGTGTGCGGGGTGGGAAGCACACGGTCACAAGGACAAAGCAGAGCCCTCACGTAGGTATACATAATTTCTTCATGGGACTCTCACCCACCTCTACCATGGCTGAATTTGATCCAAATTGCTTAACACTATTTTCCTTAAAAATTCATTTTTCAGAGAAAGGGTTTATATAACCTGTCGCCTTATATTATGGCTGATGTAAAAAGTTTGTGACTGCAACACTAAATGTTTTATCACCTGTCAGACATTTCAATGATAATAAAAAGTAACATCCTTTAAATTAATTAGTCATGATTAGGACTTCAAGCCCACAGGCCAATTCATTATGCAAAAATTATAAGTTAGCTATTTAAATTACCATTAAATTGATTCTTATGTTAATTGTATCTCACTTATAGCCCCTGCTTTTAATTTCTATAAGATCTTATTAAGTTTTAATACAAGTAACTAAAATGTTTTCAGCAATCATTGAAATAAAGAAAATATACTGAAAAAAATATGAGAAATATTTTTTTCTTCTTCTGATTTGTTGTTAAAATTAGGAATTACTTTAATAAAATATATCAGACATCACTCATGCAACCCTATTAGTATGAAAATTGTTGTGATTTTCTCCTCTCTCTTGACATTCAGCATAAGCAGAAAGTTTCTTCTACACATGTGCAGCAGAGATTTTCTTAGATATGCAGTGATTTGCACAGAGTATTGAAAGGCAGAACTCAGGTCATGGAACACAATTAAACTAGTAATGCAGAATGCTAATAGTGGAGACGAACATTCAAATTAATTTAAGTCACGTGTTAATGTTTAGACAGGATACATGTCTTGGATTTTCAAGGGCTGTTTGCCTTGCCTGTGGTAAAGGACCAAAATTCTTGGAAAATGTGTTCTTCAAGTTAGGGTCTGCCAACACAGTATTAGAACAGGCTTTTTTCTTTCTCCAAACCATTTCACTTTCTTTAGTATTACTTTAAACCATGTTTTAGTTAGGTGAACTCAGTTTAGTGACCTTGCCCTTTGGTTTCCAGTATTTGTAATGAAATCCCAACTGACAGTTAGTTTCTGTCCCTGACTATAAGGTTTCTGAATAATGTAATACCCATAAGAAATAGAGATATAGGGTTATACCCTAATGGCTGTGCTGTCAGTGATTCAAACTGAGACAGTATTTCTCTCTTGGTCCTTCCTAGAGAGTTCAAAGTCCCTATGATGAACAGTACAGGCTAGATGTAAAAAGAGATAAAAGAACATCCTTTATGTCCCAAATACCCTCAAAGTTCTTGTCCATACCACCATTACCTTCAAACTTCATTCATGTTCTCAGGCATGCAAAAGATGCTTTTAGTATTGTGCTATTAAAAATACCACTCTAGTGGTCTGTGGCAAAACTCTCACAATATACCAGGAACTTTTAATTGAAAAATTATCACAATAAAAAAAGTCCTAGAACCTCCAGATACCAGGTGGGGTCCTGGGACCTCTTGGCAGGAGAGCCAAGTATGCACTGCAGAGGTGGCTGACTCTCTCTGAAGGAAGCCAGTCCTGTGAGAGCAAAGCACTTGGCCAGGCATCATGTGGTATACAAAAATAGCCATACATTTTAAGATCTTCTCTGAAACAAGAAATGCAAATTTGATACTAGCCTATGCTTTAAACACTTGTGACTTCATCTGTCGATACCATGCATTAAAGCTTCTAAATACACCTGAGATTATAAAAATACTAAACATAGCTAAACTCTGGAGATTTTCAACCTGACTCAGAGAATATACAATTTATCCCTCTCACTATAGCTGTGAGAGATTAGTCCCAAAAGACTGCTGGATCCAGAATCTCCTGGAACACCACTGGATATTGCAATCCATGCTAATGAATGACAACATCATTCAGATGACTACACCCTACCTGGATTATTTGTTCTGAACAGACATATTTTATTAACGGGAATGCCACCTGACATTGTTGTAACAGAAGAAAACAAAAAAAATGTTTTCCTCTAAAATACTAAATGGTCTTCAGGCACAAAGCAAATAGTGCTTCAGATGGTATCAAGGGTCAGATATTTACCAGTTTAGAAACACTTTTTAAAATTCCCATTAGTCTGTTAGTGACAGAGAAAAAAAAACTTAAATTAAACTTACCAAGGTATCTGTTTTAACTAGTTTGCCTTAGATCACATTGAACTGTTGTGTGTTAATGGCTTTTTCTTGAGGAATGAAATGTGAATAAATGAAATAATATTACAGTAAGTAACAAGGATTATTGGAAGAACGGATCTATACAGGGTCAGTAAAGTAACAGTTCAACAGATAAGAATCAGACTCCATTATCATAGTGGCATAATCCCTGAAAGAATATTCACTTTTTACCTTTATGTTTCTTTGTTTTATATTTGTTGTTATTTGTTATTTTTTGTATGCATCCTCTAAGAATACGTTGTTAATTATAGCAGCACCCAGTGGCATCTCAATAATTAGAATGTATAATTACTTGCATTATGAACTTTCATTTCTGAATTTTAAAGCTGGATAGTAAAAAGAACACACTGTAATCTGAAACTTGGCATCCAGAGCTCCAAGAATTTAGCTTGGGATTGATGTAAGGTTTTAAAATAAATTTTCAAAGATAGTGGTTTAGCAGTTTGGGGTTTTTCTACTGAGACTTTTTTTAGTATTTGAAAACTTGAAAAGTGTTGCCGTGTAAGCAGGAAAATTTGGCAAGGAATTAGTTCATAAAATGGTTTACTTACTTTTGGCATTATACATATATATTTTAAATAGCCAAGATATTTGAGTTTGAAAAAGGTGCTCAACACAGGTGTATTCATGTGGCTTCTTTTTTAGCATAATCAGTCATAAAACAGTTATTCTATAAAATACGCTTTCAAGTACCTATTGCTTAAATGTGCTCAAAATTTTCTAAATGTATTCCCATATTTCCTTCACTGGAAATGAGACATCTATCAGATTTTGCAGGTGTGGCAACTGCAAGTCAATCTACAAAAATTTATCGTGAGACTATTGGTAGTTTAGCTTGTATCTTCAAAACACAAATAGATTAACATGAATTCTGAACATCAACTTAATCACTTTTCAAGCTAGTTATCAAAGCTTTTTATTAGGGAAGGTTTCATCACTCTGATTATGGATGGGCAAACATTATAGAAATAAAACTGATGTTGACCAGGAGACAGAAGACTACTTCAAAGTGATAGCTTTGATGCCAACACAGCCTTGGACAATAGAGTGGATGCATTTAAACTGGAAAACTCTAACAACTGTTACAAAGTTTAACTAAAAATAAGGTGTAACAGCCAAGTCTTTTGTTTGTTCTTTGAAAATTGCATGCATACTTCGTTGGATCATGGGGTGGGGCTGATATTTCAGAAGTCTTGTTATTAGCCCTGAATAGAATCAGAATTTCCCAGGTTGGAAGGCATCTCAAAATATCATCTTGTCTAACCTAGGTGAACCTAGATGAGATTATCTAGCACTCTGTCCAGTTGCATCTTGAAAACCTCCAGTGATGGGGACTCTACCATGTCCCTAGGGAGGTTGTTCCAGTGAATGATTGTTCTTAATGTAAAAAATCTCTTTCTTATGTCAAGATGAAACCTCCCCCCTGTTGCCCCTTGTCTTCTCCAGTGGCACCTTGTGAAGAGAGAGCCTCTGTTCTCTTTACAACTGACCTTTAAGCACTAGAAAACTGTGATGAGGTTCCACCCTGAGCTTTCTCTGCTCTGAGGAGAAAAAACCTAATTCCTTCAGTCTTTTCTCATAGTGCAGGTTCTCCAGCCCTTTGATCATCTTTGTGGTTCTCCTTTGGACCCTCTCCAGTCTGCCTGTATCTTTCTTGAATTGCCAGGATCATAACTTGAAACAGCACTCCAGGTATAGTCTAAGTGCTGAGTAGAGTAGGATGATCATATCTCTACCTCTTCTAGTAATGCCCCTGTAGATACAAGCCAGAATCCAATTTGCCTTTGCCTTTGCGACTCATTGCTGACTCGTGTTCAGTTTGTTGTCCACCAGAACCCTCACATCCCTTTCAACAAAGCCACTGCCCAGATACACAGATCCCAGCCTGAAGGAATTTGCACCTGTCTTTGTGAACCTTCATACTGTTCTTGGTAGCCCATTCTTTCAGCCTTTCTAGGTCTCTCTGTAAAATGGTTCTCCCTGCTGAAATGTTTATCTTACCATCCAGTTTGGTGTCATCAGCAGACTTGATAAGGGTGCTTTCAATCCCATCGTCTATATCATTTATGAAAATGTTGAACAGCATAGGGCCCGGTATTGATCCCTGGAGGACTCAACTTGTGACAGGCAGACAGCCTAATTAAAATATTCATTGATATACCACCCTCTGAATGCCACTTGTTAACCAGTTTCCTACCTGTCTGGCAGACCATCCACTCAATTTATGTCTTGCCAGTTTGTTCAGAAGAAGGCTAGGGGAAACAATGTCAACTGCTTTGCTGTTGGACTTTCTCTTGGAGAGAAACTCCAAGAGAAATTCCAAGAACCAATACTAAGATCTTGTTGCCATGAGAGGGGATACAGTTCCTAAAAAATATGTTTTCTTCAGTACTGAGATAGAATGAGAAGGGCATGTTGTTCAAAGGTCCTTCTTCCCCACCCCACTCACCATTTCCCCTTTGTCTCATCTCTGTTACTGGATGTAGATCTATATATGTCATTCCTAAGTCTGATCCTGCTCACATGTCTGGATTAGTGGTCCCTACCTCTGAGATCAACATAGTCAGCTGGGGATATTATACATTAGGTGATGCTTTCAAAATATTTTTCCTCCCACCTTTATACTGTTTGGTATGTGGTATATTTTTTTTGCCCCAGCTGGTTAGTCAATCATGGGGTTACCTACTTATTATTAACCAAATTTTATCTTAGAGAGTTGCCTAGTGAAGCTATTCAGTTCATGGTGGGAAAGATTTCCTCATGAATCCACATTGGAAATAGTTTTAGGGGAAGGTGTCTGTTAAAGAATTAGTGGGATAAAGTTGAGTTTCTAATATCTAATAAGCAAATGAGTCCAGCAGCTCAGTGCAATGGAGCTGGTGGCAGTCTTCTTCAGGAATGATTTACAAATGACTTCATGGTGCAGATAATAGCTCCCAAATAAATCCACTTGTGGCTTAATTAAACAGCATCCTTTGCTTCTTTTTCCCGTTTACCTGAAACAGCCATAACTAGGATTAACTGTTGTGTGAGGACATAAAATAGAGAGGCAGTCTCTAGAATTGCAGACCCTAAAGCTTTGTAGGGATTTAAAGATTATAACCAACACTTTGACCTGGCAGTAGATGGGTAGCCAGGGAAAAGCATGGACTACAAGTATAGTGTACCATTCTGATAAAATGAACCATAACATTCAATACCAGATAAAGCTTCCATGGACATTGGCCTCCCAATGTTATGCTGTGTGTCAGCTCCACTCTTCGAAGACATTAACTCTGTAACATTTTCTCAGCATCTGATATCTGGGCAATTTAGTTAAATAACCCAACTTCACCTACCATCTCTGGGCAGATGAATAGTATACATGTATCTCTAATGCTCTGTCCTGAAATAGATCTTTGTGTTGAAAAGTTAAACCTTTATATCTCTTCATGGATGGAGCTTTCAACTCGAGTGCAACATAGCTAAGAAAAAGCTCTTTCCTTTCTGCCACAGACTTTTCTCTGTTACTATGAGCAGCAGCACCATTCTGCCTGCTCCTCACACCACTAACATGGGCATAATCTTTGCCTCAGATTTTAATTTTGATGTCCAAGCCATGGCTCAGCTTTCCATGTTATGGCATATTATCTCTAAAAAAATAACAGATGGTGCAGGCACCCAGGGAAGCTCAAGAAAATAATAAGATAATATTCACCTTTGTATCAACTATTTTGTAGATCCTTGCAGGAATGGCAGGTTTTCAAGAAAATCCTCTCTATGCAGATCTTCAGTGGCTCTTTTTATCACGCCGAAAAAAGCTCTATTTGTCTTCATGTACAAGGCCCAACCACTGTTGACACCACTCAGTCCTGATTCAATATCTAAAGGCTGATGTTGACTCCCTGCAGGCCAACTTTCATTTTTTTGTGTTTTCGTCTATGCTTCCCTTCATGATTAAGAGATGACACTAACAAATCTGAAGTTACACATTATTCTCCTTTTGTCTTCCAAACATTGTCTTTGTGACACAGTTTTCCTTTTTCTCTGTTTTATGCAGTGCCAGGTACAATGTCGTTCTGGTCCAAAGCTAGAACTGCCAGCGGCTACACTAATATTGTATTCACTATCAATCTCTCTTAACTGCACCTGAAGCCTCCTTGCATGGCTATGACCGTGCAGGACTCAAGAGGCACAAAGCTGAGGAAGAAGACCTCTGTCCCTCATGGTGGACCCAGGTCAGGGCAGCTCAGTATTTGGGCCATTCTGAAACTGCATGTCAGAAAAGAGACTATGATTTGTGTCCCTACAGGCAATTGTGCTGAGGTTGAAAGAGAATAGCTGAAGTCTTTTACTGGAAAATTATTTCCAACAATTCCTCCCTTCTCCCTCTCTTCAAAATACATTTTGATTTACATTTTTCAATCTTTGATGAAAGACTGGAAACTTAACATTTTTCACTTTTTGGTGTGTGTGTGTTTTTTCCATGAAAGGATATTTAGGGATATCAAAAATATTTTTGAAATATTTCATTTAATCTTTTTCTCTGAATCCGAAAGCAAAGGTTACATGGTAAACTAGGATCTGCATGGAGGGGCTCTGTGTACCATGGAAAAGGTGGCTGCTCAGGGTTGGCAATGGGAGCCTTTGAACTCTGAGCCTATTGGAGATGCCCCAGTTCAATCAGGAATTAATTCAGAGAAGTCCTGTGGCCTGCATTATGCAGGAGGTCACACTAGAGGGTCACTATCATCTCTTCCAGCATAATAATCCATGAATCTGTAAGAGCTACCATCTTTTATGGTTCATTTCTTCTAAATGCCAATGCTTATTTGTAGCTGTAACATTCTTTGGTAGAACATATATAGCTGAGAGGGTAAGTTAATGTTAATACTTTTGCTCAAATATTTTAATATTATTTTTGATTTAAAAAATCATAAAATGAGTCATAGATAAGGTGATGAAAACTTATTTCAGATGTCATCCTAAAAGAAACTGTAACTTACTTCCTTTTCACCAGATCGTTTTCCTAGGCTAGAAGCTTTTGTTTTTAAAATATTTTAACTGAGTCTCAAGGAGAGTATCTTGAGCTTTTGCATAGGGTCAGACTACAAGAAAATTTGATTTAAATATCAGCAGAACTTTAAATACATCTGTCACAGAGCTCTTTATTTTTGGCAGTTATAGGCCACCCTTTATTCTGTGTGATGATGAAGGTTTGACTTCGTTTGATTTTTCTTTTTTAGCCAAATGAACAGTGCATCTTTCTTTAATTGTGATCCTCATCAACCATTTGGCCCAGTAATACTATGCAAATTGAACTCTTCAAAAATTAATGCTAACATTTATTAAATAATGCATCATACAATAAGTTAATTTGAAATTCTAACTTTAACTCCCTGCTCATAAGAGAGCATTTTTTCTCTCTGTTCCAGAGTTTTGATATTTTCTATTCCTTAATATCTTCTATTTCCACATAATTGTTAATATTTTCTTAGTTTGAACACTTTGGAGAAAAGTACCAACTAAATGCAACCATTTGGTAAAGATGTAAAAGCTCAGAACACATATAGTGACATCTTCTGCAAACAAGCATCAATTTTGCACAATTACAAAGGTTTGTCTGGCCACTGATTTACCTGGACATAGTATCACACTTGAGGACCCATTGAAACATGTGGAGGGGTGAACACTTGGAGGATTTATATAAATATGTGTATATCTG
The DNA here is from genome assembly GCF_000700745.2 of Antrostomus carolinensis. Taxonomy (NCBI): domain Eukaryota; kingdom Metazoa; phylum Chordata; class Aves; order Caprimulgiformes; family Caprimulgidae; genus Antrostomus; species Antrostomus carolinensis. The sequence goes on from NW_010298193.1 coordinate 15,079, forward strand.
TCTATCTAGATATATGTGTAGATCTATATATCTGTGTATGTGTACATATTTATGTATGCATGTATATGTAGATGTCTGTATGCATATGTACCTATGTGTATATGTATATATGTGTATATATCTGTATACATTGAAAAGGCTGGCTTTTTTACAGTTATGATTTTAAGGAAACCAGAATCAGGACCTAAAAGCAGATGACAATTTATAATATACATCTCTCTATTTAGTTTGACAAAATAAGTGCAGATTTCCACATATACCTGTGTTTAACTATTCTGAATGCCCTTTTGAATATGCCTTTTTCTGAGTCTTTTTCATTTTGTTTTGGGTTTGTTTTGTTTTGTTTTTTCTCATATGTTTAATGCGTGCATTGATCTGCTGCTTTCCACTTGTTCAGTCACTGACCATGACACAGGCAAGTGCTGAAACAGAGGATGGTAAGATGACAGAGCGGTAATAGATACAGCAAAATGTAGTAAGGTCTGTTCAGTAGGAGAGGATCTTTGGAAACACAAACCAAGCAAGGTAACAAAACCATCCCTCACCTGGCGATCAGCAAAGCCCCGAGCGAGCGGATGGGTGAGCGTGAGCTCTGCGTCCCCAGCTCTGCAGCAGCCCTCAGCCTCCTCCTGCAACCCTGCTCACTGGACAGAGCCAGGCAGGATGCGCTTTAACCTCTTGTGCTCCTGCACACTGCTGCACCAAGAGAACAACAGAAAAGTCAGTGTTTGGTAGGGAATGCATAAAAAAAGAATAGATATATATTCCCTTTGATATGATATTGACACTGGTGTGTGTAGGGGGGGATTCTCAGTTGAGTAATGAGTTTAGGTTATCTTTTGCTTCCTACATTTTAAAAATGTCTTCGTGTTTGTGTTTAAAATGTGGACCTTTAGGTGAGCCTGTCTTTAAGCAATGGTTTTCCAGTTGTGTCTACAGTGTCCTGGAGAGGCAACAACTTTGCCAAGCAGCCAACCAGCAGTACCAGCGTGTGCAGGTAATTGCCTTAACTGGGAGTAGAACAACAGCTTGTAAGGTGGCAACCTGAAGCACTTCCAGACTGATTTCCTTCCTCTTTCCCCATGCAGCCTAGCCAGCCTAGCTGTACAACAGTACGGCTAAGGGACATAACCAGGAGATGTGGAGATGTGATCTGAAGTTTTGCTTCTGACTTGTGCTGAGAACTGTCTCCGTTCGGTGCATCAGGAAGCAGACGCTGGCTGTTTGGGCTGCAGCTGGGTGTGCTGGCTCTGCTAAGGAGCCATCTCACTCCCTCGCATGCCACTGCTTTCAGAAATTGTGCCACCTTACTCACTTTTTAGCCTGATGCACTTCTCAGTTGGGAAGGCACTTTTGTCCTTTTTTGTTTCTTTTGACTGAAATCACTTTAACAGTCCAAAAGACGAGTACTTTATTAGTGGAAAAATATGATCTATTTGAGTATGATGGGCTCCTACATGAGCACAAATGACTTGGCAAATTTTGAAAAAAGAACATGTGGCCTGAATAATCAACAAGAGGAATTCACAAAGGTTTGGCTCGACTTGCTTAATTTTTTTTCTCTGATTTGTCTGTTCTTATAACTGCCACCTGTTCTTTTGTTTTCCTGCAGATCTGCAGGTTTTTAAAACTAGAAGAGACATAATGATAATTTAACTTGACTTTCTGAGTAAAATAGAAGCTATAATTTCATCCACTTCTTCCAGTGCTTTTGTGATAAAGCATAACCTTTAGAAAGACATCAAGTGTAGCATTCCAGGTGATGTCTATCACCACCCTAGGTAAAAACTTCTTATACTTAATTATTTTCAGTGTTTAGAACATTGATTCAATTCAACCTGAAATTTGTCTGGCTTTACCTTTGACTGAAAGTAGAAAGAGCCTTCTGCAAGCACAAATCTTCTGCCTCAGCTATTACTTGTATGTTCTGATCAAGTTGCTTCTTTCACATTCTCTTTGACAAACTAAAGAAACAAAACTTTATACTTCTCTACCATTAATGTGAGATCTACATTGTCAGTCATCCTTGTAGCTCTTTACTAAACTCCTTGCAATTTGTCAAGGTTCAGTGTTTCAATAATAGTTACACTAAGCCTACGCCACCTTACTTGTAAGAATATTCCCATATATAGCTAGACAAAGAAGTCATCTAGACACATACTATCAATCTTGTACCAGAGTAAGAGATGTGGTTCAGTTTCAGCTTCAAATTCAGTGATGCCAAAGACTTCTGAATTTTTTATTCAGATTGGGAAAAGCTTTATCATATCTCTCAAGGTTCCTACTTTTAATTACAATTTGTGTTGCAAAATACCTGCAATTAAACAAATTAAATTGAGCTGTGTTAGTAAAAATGGCTGAAGAAAGATGGTTGAATCCTAAATGGAATAAACAAAATCTGCTTCCCATAGGAGGGGAATAGTTTTCAAAGATAATGACTAACATAATGAAGAATGGAGATCTTTGAGCTTTCTTGGGTTTACTGTTAGGTGAAACTATACAGTTCATGGCAGTTCTTTGGAGATTTGTTTTGGGATTCATTTTCTTTTCTAATCCTGTGCCTGAGAGAGTGGAAGTCAAATGGATTGAAACAAACCCATGTTTCTATAAAACCATTTGCTGTGAAACTCCACCTGCTACAGAGAAAGGAATATCTTTGATTTTAATAACTTTTAATCAAATTTTTTACTCAAACTATTTAGTCCAACCTCTCCATCATCAAAATGAATCCTGCTGAGGGGGCATGTGAGCCCACAGCACCACAAAGAAAGCAGCTATCTAACTGGAAAATGCCTCCTATCATTTTGGCAGAATTGTAGACTGCCTTGATTTACAGCCATATAGACCTATTGGCTTTTGCACAGTGTATGTGTCTAGGGTGTATATTGTGATCATTACAGTTCATTCTTTAATTTTTACTAGTAAACAATGTATACTATCAGACTTAAACCTTTAGTAGTGAAACACCAAAGGCCAGACTCTAGTCTCCAACCCACACATGCAATATATATTCACACATAATTTTAACTCACACATTATCTAGTGCTGTTACTGACTTCACCTAAAACTGTCTCAGTAGCAAAGAAGGGCAGTTTCAGGAGCTGAGACTCCTTTCTCTTCATTCAGGGATATAGATAATGCATAGCCTGGCAAGTGAGTGACTTAGGAACCACCTTTCCTTCTTCTTTCCCACAGAAACTCCACTTAAATTGTAACTTCTTCTACAAGTCCTGCTTGTGTTAGATTTCCACTCTGCAGCAAATTATAAAACACTACATATGGAATCCATTTATTTATCCACCCAAATTCACTTAGGTGTTCCCCATGCATCCATTACAGAGTAATCCATCAAATAATACATACCTCAGTATCTTCACTTATCACACACAGCATTGTTTCCTTATGGAGTATCCATCCAAAAATTCTCTTTTACATCACTAGGAAGAATGACTTTGCCACCATTTGGTTTGCTTCAGTTGTAGATTTCTGTATCTTCATTTCTGTCACTGGTTTTATTTTTTAAATGGAGACTTCAACAGAATTCAGCCCAAAACTCCGGTGTATTTGTACCATGAGATTTTCCTGTTCTTCTCAACTAATTTTTTCTCATGTATTTTTAAATAGACTTTTATTCCTAGGGATGCTTGCCTTCATTCTTTTCTTTTCTTTTCTTTTCTTTTCTCTTTTCTTTTCTTTTCTTTTCTTTTCTCTTTTCTTTTCTTTTCTTTTCTTTTCTTTTCTTTTCTTTTCTTTTCTTTTCTTTTCTTTTCTTTTCTTTTCTTTTCTTTTCTTTTCTTTTCTTTTCTTTTCTTTCTTTCTTCCTTTAATCCTTTCTTCCTTTCTTTAAGGAGGATGAGGGGAAAGTTACTTGGCTATTAAGATTTAAAAAATCAGAAATATCTCTGGTTTTATAAGTCAGATTCAAAATTACAGTGTTTTTCCACGAAGCTCAATACTATTCTTTGTGCATATGTGACTTGTTATATGCTGGCATTGTTTGTCTTCTGTTACAGGCTTATAAGATTCTTTCAGTTTGGTAAGGCAGACCATAGACTGAGTATACACAATTTTGTTTTTAAATGTTGGGCATGTGCTGTGCTATCTTTTTCTGTAGTGCAGCAGTAAATTCTTCCTATCACACTGAGAGGTAAGCATGTTCTATGTTTGCTTCTGATTTTACAAGTTTTAATAAAAATGTAATTAAAAATGTTTCTTAGACTAGAATATGTGTAGCACACATTTTCTATTTCTATAGCATACAGTATATAATGAATAATGTGATTACTCTAGATATAATATAAGGCTCCTCAATGCGAATACGAATTATGTCCACTCAATAGTTTCTTATATCTATCTTTTATTATGTGCACAATTTGCCTTATTTTCCTCGGGGCACAGCTTGAGCTCAGTTACCACCTCTGATTTTTGTGTGGATAATAAAATATTTATAGTCTTCAAAATTAGGTCCTGAGACAGTGATTAGTGCAGTATGAATGAGCAACTGAAATGATAAGGGCATGACATTTTGCATGTACATTACCACATAGTAAACTTATGCGCACAAAATCCCAATTTGTGTGTATGTACATGCTTGTGATTCCGATTCAGCAATTACTTTCTTCTTACCTGTGGCATTTCTCCTGTAGTTTTACCTAGCCACTACATTCTTCTGTTCAGGATGCATTTGGGGACCTGTACAGGAAGGCTATGACATGTCTAAGTCTTCATTCAAATTAAAATGTGATTGCCTTGATTCAGTTGACCTCCCTGGTTAAATAACAGCATTCCTTGCAGTTTTTGGTGTGCTTCCTTCTTAGGTGGACAATACCTTAAAAGCCAAAGAACTCTTTTCCCTAAGCCTGTGACACTCCAGAAGTGCTTTTGCCCAGGTTTCTTTGTTGAAATACCTTCTCATCTCACCACTTCCTGTATTGCACTCCTACTTCTAGAGACCACCTCTAATTGCAGACTATTTCTGTGTCCTCGTGCTTATTGATTTATGTTTCTGAAACAATTCAGGTAAAAAGTGCTATGTTAAGGCAAAGAAACCTTTAAAGTCAGTCACCTCTATCAATGAAATTTTAGGATGTGAGCCTATTTGCCTGATTCCTTCTAGACATAGTATTGAGTTCAGTTCTTGACTGCCTGCCTTGCTTGATTCAGATCTATTTTAAAGGGCCATAGTGGCAGACATTACATTACATAACCAATTATGTCAGAAAACTGTAAATTTCCTCAATTCCCAAAGATATTAGGTGCAGGGTTATTTCTATCAAGAAGTACCCTGATGTACATTATGGTTGATCACAGTATATAACCTGATTCTAGGACAATATATTAATCTGTTTAGTATTTTTTTTAATAGGAAGCCAATTTTTTATTGTTATGTCTTTGAATTTTTTTTTCTTTGTCAATTAGTTTCTTCTACGACAAATTGTGCCTTAATAATTACAAAGTCATTACAGAGGATCCTACCACACTGTGGGTCTTTGAAACTAGTAGGCAATTCAGCTGAAAAATTGATGGCATGATACAAATCCAAAGGAATTATATATTTGTATGTTCCTTTAAAACCAAAATGGTGCTATATTGAAGAATCCCAGGTATTGATGTGAAAGATTCTTCTGCTAGTATCTCACTAGTTCTTAAAATCATTGTTTCATCCTTCCTCAGAAGTAACGCTGACATTCCTGTGGCATATACATGTCATATAATAAACTAGCTGTTAGAAACATGACTAACTGAAGCCAGATTTATTTTCCCAACCAAACTGAGAAGATTTGGAATGGTGAAGCAGCATTGATCAGACAGTGTGTTTTACCACTGAATATCTAATTTAATATTAGTTAAATTTCATCAACAATTCAAGAGTTTAGGGTCACATTATTAACAGAAAACATCAATCCTTTGGATAATTCAATTAAAAAACATCAATAAAAATCTAATTTCAAAAGTCACTAGTATACCAATATACCATATCCGACAGACAGAAACTGCTCAGCCACCACTGAATCATTGCCTGTTTTAATAAGTATTCAGAAATTATACTGAGACTTCAAAAGAAATTGTAAGGAATTGTTAGCAGGTTTATTAATGTTTTATGTTTTATTAAAAGTTTGGGTGTACATTTCACAATGAGCAACATCAAAAATCAGACTTTCTGCCTGTAATTTTGCTTCCTCCTGTCTTTCTGCCTTTGGGATTCGCTCTTTTCCTTTCATCAGCTGCCATTTTCAGCAGCATGCAGTAATTTCATGGCTCATTGCAAGCGCTGAAAACCTTTGAAACCACAAATGCTAACCTACCTGGCCTGCAGCCATTTAGGAAGAGATTAATTTAGCAAACAGAAGCAAAACACTTTCTACTTCTAGCCTGTGCATAATTTCACTTCTATCTATATTTATTTTACAGTGAGCAGCGTAATGACAATTTCAGTAATTGCAACTCTGTAAAAATTTGCCTACCTAGCTTATCTCACTATCACAAGACTGTGAGTCAGTCAGATTAGAAAAAGTACAGCATGTGAAACTGCATTGGTTGCCTTCCAAAAAATATGTGCCTTATATAAAACTTAAGTGATGCTTTGCACTTATTTGTGTACTTATCTACAGGACAATGGATTCTCCATGATGTTTGCTTGGGATGTGTGTGCCTTTTTAATGCACTGTGATTTATGGGTGCTTTTCCCATACAAAAAGATCAGCAACACTAGTAGGCTGCAAGTGCCAGCCCATTTCTGCAGACTTAGTTACAAATGGCTGTTATGGTGCTGTCAAGCGATTTAAACAGAACTGAAAGTCCATCTGGGGCAAATCTAAGCTATCATACTTGGAATGAATTCAAATTCAAAATTAGCCTACAAACTGTTAGCTGAAAAAAAGTTCAAAATGTTGTATTGTTTCTAATTTGACTCAAAGAACAAATTCTGTAAGTAAACACACAAACTTTTCTTCTAATCCATTTTTTTATTCCATTCGACCAGCATATTCATAACAAGATGCATAATGCCAGGCTTATAAATGTTTATTTATAAATGAAAATAGAAATGGCTTGATTTCCCTGTTCCCTTGTGATTTCTCTCATTGCTGAGTATCCCACTTCTTACCAGGTTTGTTGACCTACAAGGTTTCTATGTTTATCCTCTGATAAATGTAAGGTTACAATAATTGAACCCAAAGCCTTTGTTGCCATGCGCTGTGTGAAAAAAGGGAGCAACAAAGAATCATTGTAGTAGCATTTTCAGATACACGGGAGGAAAAAAATTTCTTTACAATTCCCACGTCTGCCTTGATAGCCAGCATGATGGCCTCAGGTATGAGGAATCCCTAAGGTATCTCACAGCTCCTAACTTCTATATTGGTATCCTGGCATTGGTAGCAGGGCAATCTGGTGCCGCTTTCTGGCAGTCACTGCTCCGGGCCAGGGCTGGTTGGAAGGGATTTTAGCGACCTTGAGTGACCTTGTGGATGGCAATCACTGGGTAATGATTTCGACTGCAGGATTATGCAGTGGTACTTCCCGCCATGAGAGGCTGCAAGAAGATTGCTGCCAATGACATGGAGGGACATGGAGTCCAAGGGAGAGAGAGGGTCCTCAGTGTTGGAGATGAAACTCTCTAAAGTGCACAGCTTTCCAACTTCGTACATGGGTGTAGTGAAATAGCAATTTAATATCGTTGTTAGCTTGCTTTGCTGGGATTCAGCTACTTTTATAACAGCAAAAGGAAAGTGTACAGCATTAAACTTGTTTATGCAGTGTTTTTATAATAGCTAATTCATTTAAGCATACAGATACACAGACGGCAGTGGGATGACTGGCCAACCCACACAGATGTACACCTCCAATCTGGCATCCCATAACATTCATAAAATATGTCAACACAGCCTGGGTTTCTTCCATAGTTTATGTTAAACTATCGGTGTTCATACTATACAAGCAAAATATTTCATGTTGTTAAAATTTGTGTCCCTAGTAAATAAATATAAAACTAAACACATTCCCTCTAAATGCACAAGCCATGCACAGCAGCGTTGAAGCAATATGTACTGTTTGTACTTCTCATAACATTGGAGAAATTAACATTTGTGGAGCTGTTTATCATGCAGGCAAGTGATAACATGGAGGCTCCTGGTTTTTATCAGTGTTCTGCTTTTAACTGTGATGTCCCTTGCACAGCACCCTCTATAGTTACTGCATTCCCAATACATGGGACTACACATCAGACCAAGCAGTGAGGAAAAGGATCTGGTGAGGGACGTGGCCATGCATGGGGAGTCCCATGGCCTAAGTACGCTTCCCATATTTCCACCCCGTGGCCTTGCATTGTCCCTTTCGCTCACCCCGCGGCCCCCAGCTACAGGCACAGGCAGTTGGCATAAACCTGCTTTGTTTGGCATGGAGTGTCCTTGAGCAGTGGGAAGGCAGCAGCTCTGCTGAATATGAGTAAGTGCAGATGCTCTAGCACAGGATAAAGGCCAAGAATGATTCTGATGTTCACGGTGTAGGAATAAAAGCCGAATCCTATTTTTAGACTAGAATTCACCCAGAACCCTGAATGTAAAGTACATTCACAGACGGAATCCTCATGATCCCCTGAACACTTGAGCAGTCTTTGCACAGTCCTGTTATGGTGCTGGTTCCCTGAACAAGACAGCAGAGTATTCCATGTCTCCTCAGCAAAGATATCCCACCTCCCCTCTGCAGAGTTATCCCACCCCCACTTTGCAGAAGACCATGATACTATCAGCAGCTGCAGACAGTCGATACTCAGTTTCTCTTTGAGTAGGACAACAGATATTTCCCTTTCTAAAAAGGAGAAACAAGAAGGGTTGTTGCAGAGTAATAATCAGCAGCTCTTGTAGGGGCCTTTGACTCCTTGGTGCTTGCCCAGGTTCAGTTTTTGATTTGTTCAGAGGAGATCTTTTCCATTCACGACAATCTGAACTTCCCTAAGCATGGTTGCTTAAAATGTTACAGCTCCATGCACCTCTGATATTTATATACTGATGAAATACTATTTTTATATTTAGATTGTTAAATTATGTCAGTAATAAATTATGTCACTAATATCTAACCATGTAAAGTTAAACAGATTACTGTAGTACAGTGAAACAATATAGTGTATTACTGTTTAGTAAAATAGATCTGTTGCCATTATGTTTAATGACTAATAGTCCCCATTAGCACACATCTCTGCGTTTTGGTAATTCCAGAGCTATGACACAGACCGATCAAGCAAATGCATGGTAAACAAGCTATAATTTTGCTCAGGCTGTGCAACATAAAATAGTTAGTGAAATTAGTGACTGCTGTGTGTGGAAGCACTGTAGGATTAAGCAGATATTCAGGTGTACCCTCACCTTTCTTTGATTAACAAACATGCCCATCAAGACAAAGGAATAGTGTGGAGGGAAGAAAGCAATATTTGATCATTAAAACACAAATGCAAAAATACACTGTTCTTAGACATGCAGAAGTCAGTAAAACCACATGCTGTTTGGAGAGGATTGAATTATCTTCAAGCACTAGCACCTAATTAAATATGTATATATTTCTAGGGCCTGAGCTCTGGAAAGCATTCCTATTCAAGAGAGTTCTTAAGCATATGCTTAACTGTAGAATGGGGGCTTGGAGGAGGTATTAGTATGTGTAGTCAAAAAGTGCATTTAGCAGATGAGCAAAATAACTTGTTTCACAGTCAAGACTGATGACAGTTTGCTATAGGTTAATCAATTGCCTGATTTCATGACTTCATTTGAAGTTGTTTTTTTCTGTTAGATGGTGCAAAACATTGTTATAAAGAAGTAAATTGTTCTTTTTGATTAACAGATGGCTTATGACCAGCCAAAAATTTATTTTTTAAATTAAAGGAAAAGTGTTCCTTGTTGAAACCTTCTATGTTTCAGTTCAGGCAAGAGAAAATTTATTATAATGAAATTATAAACTATGGAAAACAGGATTTATAATGGAAACACTGATACAGCCATAACTATAACCATGTGAACCATGCTGCTATTATTTACTATGGTGACATTATGAAAAACTACACTGTTTGGGCCATTATCCTTACGGTTTTCTTTTCAGTACAAATCATTATATTTATTATCTGTCTTCTTGTATAGAGGGTCATGCAAAAGGCCAATCAAAAGCAGAAGAAGCCTGCTTTTCAAAAGGAAATTGGACCTATTTCTAATTCTTCTTCTTTATCAAATACAAGGAGCGCAGACTTTTTTTGTGAAAAATTGTTTCATGTAAGATAAAAGTGCAGATTACTGGTGAGAAAATGACACACTTTTCCTACATCTTGAAGATTCTTGGGAGATACTGCCAGTTTTCCTAAGAGATTTTTACCTTACTCACAAATGCATTTCCTTACAGACTTCAAGCAGCAGGTGCTGGGGCTCTGAGTATTTATTTGGGAACACACTACATAATTCAGCTATTGTGACTTGGATAGATGTCTCAGCAATGCAGTATCTTAGAATAAGTATTGTACAGAGTATCAGACAAAATGGGTGTTTTGAGAGATACTAATTTCTAATTTACAGGACAAAGAAAAACAAAACTGAATTTTTGTTTGTTTTTCTCACCACTTCTTTCTTTGTTTCTCTCTGCATGGAAAAAAGATGAATCTTGACACTGTTATTCCTGCTTCCTTGGAAATTGTCATGAACATACCTGTTTTTCTATACATTATTAAAGTTAATGAGTAGTCTAGTAGATAAAGGGAGTGGAGCATCTCCCTTATGAGGAAAGGCTGAGGGAGCTGGGTCTCTTTAGCTTGGAGAAGAGGAGACTGAGGGGAGACCTCATTAATGTTTATAAATATGTTAAGGGTGAATGTCACGAGGATGGAACCAGGCTCTTCTCAGTGATGCCCAATGACAGGACAAGGGGTAATGGGTGTAAGCTGGAACACAGAAGGTTCCACTTAAATTTCAGAAGGGACTTCTTTACGGTGAGGGTGACAGAGCACTGGAACAGGCTGCCCAGGGAGGTTGTGGAGTCTCCTTCTCTGGATACATTCAAGACCCGCCTGGACGCCTTCCTGTGTAATCTCATCTAGGTGTTCCTGTTCCAGCAGGGGGATTGGTCTAGATGATCTTTTGAGGTCCCTTCCAATCCCTAACATTCTGTGATTCTGTGATTCTGTAAAGCACAGTATATGGACACAGAGCCCCAGTGCCCGTCTTACACTTCCACCTTTATAATTATGATTAAGAAGTAAGTGCTAGTTTTTAACTCTTTCAAGCTGTAAAAGGGTTGTGATAAAAAGTTATCTCTCTCCTATGGGTTGGACAAGATGTGAAGTGTTCAGAAAACCTTTGTTGTAAAACATGAAAAATAGCCTTGAAATTATATTTAGGAAGTGCTCCATGATTGTTGACTCATCACTAACCTGAGATGAAAGGTCATTGTATGTGGGACCTCTTTTTTTTTTCTTTTTTTTTTTTTCTGCAACATTCATTGTACATACACATCACTGTAATATAGTACAATATGATTATTCCTTATTTACAATAACTTTTTACTGTGTTTTATTTATCTGTGGTAAGATACTATGCATTAAAATTATGGCTTGGAACTATAGTGAGTCAGTATTAATACCGATGGTTTAATACAATTATCTGCATGATAACTATGCTTAATTCAGTAAACATTCCTGACATTGTAAACACGGCCAGTATAACTGTTAATACAAAGTAGGCAAATTGATTGACAAATATCTTTAGAGACACAGGTCTCAGAGAGACTATGGATCAGTTGTTTACTGATAACTGGCAGAATGCTCTGACTCAATTGCTAACAGTTAAGCTAAAGAAAAAAGCCACTTCATGACTGCTGCTTGATGAAACAATATTCCTGGGGTTTTTTTCAGACTATGCTGCCAATTTAGGAGTATCAGCTCTGCACAAGAAAGCTGTGTCACAACTGGAAAATGATAATGCTACTAACGCACAGTGGTGTTTCTAAAGTTGTGACATCCAAAGCGCTTCAAAGTGTTTGATAACTGCTTATGACAATTAAAAATTGCTTCATTTATTAGGAAAGTAGACCTTGAACATAAGAGTTAATCCAAATGGATTTTATTTTAAACTACCTATTGTTATCTCAGAGTATGTCAATATTACATGCTTCAAAAGAATGGATAGGAAATGTTTATCAGTAGACAATGAAGGCAAATAGATTGTTTATGACAGTATAGGGAATACATTTCTTGGCAAGATTTTGAAGTGCAGTCAGGAGGGTCATTTTTGTGGCTGCTTTTGTTGACATTCATCATAACTGAACATCTAGATTGTAAAATATGTAATGTTTTTGCACCAAGTGATTCTCTAGGTACAGCATGTTGTGTTTGTATTGGACTTTGACGACAAAGTCACAAAAGACAGGATGTTCAAATACTGCATATACCACTGCTGCTTCTATTTGAAATGTTTCTTGAATTGCTCATTACAAGTTACAAATCACTACCAAGCTTTAATTTATTTCTTTCCCTGTCAATTTTTTTGAGTATACTTGAATATAATTTTTCAGCATTCATATCTCCCCTTATTTGACACTAAAACCTAGAAATATATTTTGAAAAAAAATAAACATTTTTTTAAATTTAAAATATTGTACACCATAAACTAATATGTATATTTACATTTTAATTTATTTGCATATTCTTGGGCAGTTTTTGCTAAACTATTGTCTTAATGCATTAATTTTATCACATCACAAATACAATGTCAAGCAAGGTAAAATAATGTAGTGGATATGATCAAGGAATATTGCTGCTGTGACAATTACAGCAATATAGCTAGTTTCATAAAAATATTGCATTTTAGGTCACCCCACTTTGCCTGTTAATATCTCATTAGCAGGATAAGGAAATCCAGTTTTTACAAGGTCTATAAAAATTGCTGAACAATAGGCAGTGAAAGGAAGCCTGGAGAAGCAAAAGCCTCATCATCACCCAGACCCTTTATACTGTTATTTCAACAATACTGGAGTCTTTACAACTAGTCACCAAAAATAATAGTCTCAATGCATGCAATCATTGCAGATAGTACAGCACATTTTATTTATTACTGAGGTTATTAATCGTATTGTATTTTTAAAACTTATGAATGACATATCCTTTATTTACTATAAGTTACATGGCTGTTCCACTTTACCCTGAGCTTGCCCTAAGTAACCTGTTCATGATATCTATCTTTATTCATTTTAAGTAGTCACTCCTACTCCTGTTTCAGAACAGGCTGGCTTTGTTCAACTGTTTTGCTGCCGAGCCCCGCATCAAGCAGTGGTAGCAAAGCCTCCCATCATGCTTTGTCCTTCTGCAAAACAAATGTGCACAGACGTGTAACCATATGCAAGATTTGGTCCAGTTAGAGCACATGGATTTTATTGTTTCTTGCATAGGTTTATCACTGGTTGAAAGTGGATATAAAATAAGGGCTGTTCTGATTTGGCATCATCTCATACCTACTTCACACTCATCGGTGTGAGTTCACAGCTGGTTCAGAGCAAAACAAATTCAGGCATTATCAGCACAGATACATTTTTACAGAACAAAGTATTGTCAGCACGCCACACTCTCCACGTCTGATTAATGTGCACATTCAACACAAATCAGGACAGACCTTTCAGAGAGCTCAGTTCATGTAATGGAGGCCAAATTTTGGGAATTGCTGATTGGTGAGGTGATTTTGCAAATGTGACACTTTACATGAGATCAGTGCCTTGCTGCATTAATGGCATACAGGGAGTCAGGGATCTTTTTGTGCAGGCCTGTTGTCTGAAGGTACAGTTTTAAGATGTGCACAGGCTGGGGAGGGCATCGTCGCTGCTCTCATGTGTGCTTTAATAACAAAAATTAATTATTTAAATATCACAGCAGCCCTTTGAAGTAGGTAATCAGTAACACATTCACCTGAAAGACCAGAAAACTTGAAGTTAGAACCCAGTTGTGATAGAAGATAAGTGAATATCTTTGACTCCTGATTTGCAGTCCAAAATGTGTAGGAGAAATATGAGATGATCCACACAAATACCTAAGTGACATTAATGGAGTCCAAGAAAGTGTAACTCAAAGGATAAAGAACCAGAAGAAGGAAGCTGGAGGTTCATGATATGACAGGGAGACTAAGCTAACGGAAGAGATACGTAAGGGGAACAGTAAGTTACAAAACCAGAGGCTTATTTCATACACACTTCTCTTTTTTGCCTTGTGGTCTAGCCACAACACTACGTTCCTTTTCTCCATGTATTTGAAGTATTAGCCTTTTAATCAAATTTGCATAAATGAAAAAACTAGGAAATCTAAAAAATACAAATTAAAAAAGCAAATTTTTAGGTCAAAATTTTGGAAGATGGGATTTTATGTATAAAATGCTAAACAAAGAATTGATTATAAAGTTAATGTAAAGAGTTCAAAGTAGACTTTGAACAGTAGTCCAAATCCATCTGGATTTCCTAACTGTAACAATAAATTCAGATACAATGCAGAGAAATAAATATATCTTTAAATGAATCTAAGTGTAAATAAACCCTCACTTCAATTTGGTTAAATCAAAGAAGAATGCAGCTTTGTTCTACTAAATTTCAAAAGGCATTAAAGATGTTTGCAGTTGCATATATATGAAAATGCCAACTTCTTCACTCTTCTCAACATTGAAATCCATTATATTCACTAAAAAGGACTTGGAACTAAAATATCTGAAGATTAAAAGTACTTGGAGATGTTTAAATCATCAACCTTTACTGATATGCACTACAAGAGAAATCACCTAACATTTCGATCAGGTACTTACCATCCAATCTGAAAGCAAGCTATTAAAATTGTTCCCACTCTCCTTTATAAGTTTGTCAGTGTCTCACATGGTATGGTGCATCATGTTGGCATCCAGCATGATGCTGCATAAACAACAGGACCGTATTGTACATCACCAGAAATATGTGAAAATTCATTTGGATCTGCCACCAGCTATCAATTTCCACAAGGAATGTATCTGCTCTGGCTTAATTAGAGAGGATGACAGCAGGGCAAACAGGTCAGCCTCCCCAGCGCTTGCACACCACTGGAAACTGCTCTGCGGCAATCTGCTAAAGTAGTCAGGACAGACCAAAACCAGAAGCTTTCCCTATAAATCATTCCACTTACCACACCAATGGCATTAGCCATATTTGATACAACACCAGTAGTCACAGATTGCAGATGTGGAGTGACAAAAAACCCAAGCAAACAGGTTTTGTTTTCCACGTTAGCCAGAGAAATATATTAATTTTCCCCTTAGCCAGTCTCAGAGATGGAGTTTGACTGGCTTCAGTGGGTACCTCTTGATTCAGAGCATTGCCAAAAAGAGCAAACTCAAACCGCTGGGAAAAGTTCTTCTTTGGCTGTAAAACTGGTGTCATGTCATTTTGCACCTAGGATATGACCTTCTGTGTTTTATTTTTGCATATTTGTGGGTAGTAAATATATATATGTATACTGTTATATATGCACACACTGTTACATAGATCAGAGTTATCACACTTGTCATACAGAATTTGAATGTAACTGTCATTAAAAAAAAAAAAATCTTTCCTTTCCAGAACTCACTCCTTTTATATTCTTTTAAGTCTGCTTTTTGTTAAATTTATCATAAATTTTCAAAACTGTGAGGAAGAAAGATTTTTTAAAATCCTTTAAGTTTTCTTATGTTCTTAATTTCATACTGTTTTCAGTACAGTTACATTTTTACAAAGTAATTACATTGCTACCAGCCCACTCAGATAGTTTGTGGCCTGTTCTTTTACTAGTCTAAAGGTGACTTTCATTTTCATGTTGACTTTACTCTGTGCCTATTTGGAGGTTCATTCAGTGAAATAAAATTGCCTTGCAATTATTTCTACTTAGAGAAATATGACAGCTAGAATTTTTATGTTAATTAATCTTTGTTTTTTTATTATTGTGTAGCTGCCTATCATAAATTTCCTTGCAATCTGGTTTTAATGCATTCTATAAATTATTGTGGTTTCCCCCAGGCCCATCATGCCTTGCAAATAGTTAACTTTGCGTGGATTTCTGTTGTTTGCCTTAATACCATTGTATGTGTAATTCAGCGGGAATGGCTTGCATCTCTGAAAATATACATGATTAGGAAGAATACACATCAGGTACGAGACCTCAGTCAGACTGTAGTCTTGTTATAAGTACGAGTATGTGTAAAAAAAATAAAATACATTTTAAAAAGACTAAAAGTAATATCAAATGCAGTGCATACTGGACTGAAGGGAACAAACAAGGCATTACATTTCTTCTTGTTTTGCTGGCTCAGTGAAATTAGGAAGCCACTGTTTCCTCACCTGCATGCCCAGTTAAGGGCCATCTGTTTCCTGTTTAAATGTAGTATCGTACATGGTTTTTCCAAAACTCCTTTTGCATTAATCAACACAATCCCAATAAACAGAAGCACCAAATCTTGCTTATCTTTCTCATTCAATGAAAGAATTTCAGTACATGAAACTAGAACACAGTCTAGCTTTACTGCAGTGCTTTGTTTTTACCAACATTCACTTTTGTTCTCTGAATTTTTAAAATTTTTCATCTAGTTCTAAGCTGATTTTGCAAGCTTTCTGCAGCAGCCTTTTTGTTACTGTGGATTAAACCAATAATATGTTGATTTTGTCACTAATGCTTTTAATCTGAGTCTGGTGTCATGTGTTGTACTTTAACATCCTCATGAATGTTATTATAAATTTAACACAGAGTTAAAGATAATAAGGTCAAATATATCCTTGACGTTATACTTTGACTTTGATGAAGGTAACAAATAATGAACGTGGCCTGTTCTCCTTATTATCATGGCTCAGATTCATAGGAAATCACTGGTGGATGGCTACTCCTGGTAGGGAGAATCAATGAGCCAAATTGGTTACTTGGATTGCTGTAAGATTTACACAAGAAATATTATCTTTTATTATTCAAACAATTACAGTATTACGATGCCACCACAATGAATGCAGACACTATAAATATCAAGTGTCATTTTTAGAAGATATTCTTTGATAAAATACTGTTATCGTTGATATCAGGATACTTTTAAAATTTAATTTTAAATAAGAAATGTAGACTAATGAGTATATGTAAAATGTAAAGAACAAAAAAGCTTATAAAAATGACTTTGTGAAGTATTTTATTTCATACATACACACACATACACAAAGAGAAAGGCTCTGCAAGAACTTGATTAAGGTTATCAGAACCTGCCCCTCAAATGCTAGAGAGATGGCTTGGGCAACACTGATTTGGCTCATTTTTTGCATTCATTCTGGTACAGCCCTTAACTGCACGGCTAATGTCTAGCTGTGCACAAGACCCTACCTCATCCATCATACCTGATGGACAACCCCCTCTTAACTAGCTGTTGTGCAGTATTTTGTTGTCTCCTCATTGCTCAGTGTGTACTGCAAGACTATATTTATAGCACACACCTCATACCTTCCCTAAGGCAGAGTCGGTTATCTATAGGCTCATCTCTGGTGCTCATTGCTAGCAGTGGAGAAAGCTGTGCAACTCCTGCAGTAACATAATGTGGAGATAGAACACCTCCAAGTGCATGCCATGCAGTGTCTACTCCACATCCTGCTCTGCCAGCGGCACTTCTGAGAGTTTTGCCAATTTATTTTTCTCAAAAAGTGGGGATTATTCTCAATAAGTCTCATCAGTGGGTAGTTATGCTGATGCTATTATTTCCAGGCTAGAGCTAAAACAAATTTTAATGAAAATAGAAAGCTTGGTCTAATTTTGGATTTTCAACTAGATGTATCTAGGATCTGATTTTTTTTGAGTCCTTGGGAGGACTCTGCAGCAACTCTGTACGCATACAAACTCCCTTTCATCTGTGTCAGACATATAAGTTCACCACTTCTGCGATTCAAATACCCCAGTTTGAAATCAGGACCCAGGAAAAGAATACGATATAGTTATTCACATCTTGTGGAAAGTCTAGTTTAAGTGATTGCCCAGCATCACTCAATAATCCTGCCACTTCATGCAATATATTTTGACACAATCCAACCCTTTACTCTGTAGTTCTCATGTAATTTCATGTCCATTCTGAACAAAGACATCTCACTTTTTTTACCCCATCCCTAGTCTGGTGAGTCACTTGGTGTCACTGTCTCATTCTGAGTCTCTGCTCAAGTCTCTGACACTCCCGGTTTCAGCTGAGCGAGTCAAAAGTTGGATGCATCTACTTGTATCCTTCCTGACATGCTCCTTGGAGACTACATCCTGCACAGCAGCAGCGTGTGCAGGTCACAGCAAGAGCTGGGACAAATTTGGTAAAGCAGAACTGCTTTTTACAGTCCCAGTGAAGACCTGGGACCAGTGAAGTTGCACTGGATGCAAGCATTGGCACATGTTTCCAGTTCCACTTATAATGTGCTGAAAAGCCAGTCTGAACGTAAAGCAAAAGCTATTAAAGTGATCTGAACAACCAGAACATTTAGCAGCTTGGTCAGAGAAGTGCATGACTCAGGACAAGGAGGTTACTTCAGCTT
This sequence comes from Antrostomus carolinensis, assembly GCF_000700745.2. Taxonomy (NCBI): domain Eukaryota; kingdom Metazoa; phylum Chordata; class Aves; order Caprimulgiformes; family Caprimulgidae; genus Antrostomus; species Antrostomus carolinensis. The sequence continues at coordinate 33,616 of NW_010298193.1, forward strand.
GTGAGTCAAATAAGTAAGGATAATAAACAGAGACTGCCATAAAGGGTTAAAGTTTATACAGCTGTTGCATCCCCAGTGTATTGAACTGAGCTAATATCGTCAAATGACTTAAGTGACTTATATTTCTAAATAATAGGGTGATTTTAGAAGTTTGTAGAAGCAACAAAGAATGTAAATCAGGTTATAGAAAGGTGAAAAAAAATCAAAACAAACATTTCTGAGAGGAACAGTGTTGCAGACAGACAGTTTTATGGGAGAAGAAACATGAGGTTCAATTTACAAGGGGTACTTAAGGTTCTCAATGCCTCCTGAGGCACCTGAGTCCAACATTTTGGTATCACTGGTGTCTAATGATGTTGCATCACTTCATCTAATCCTGTAGGTACCTCGGCTTCCCTCACACCTTGAGAAAACAAGAATCTCCTAAACCCAGGGAGGCCCAAGTGCCTAAGCACACTACTCTTGCCTTAAATTGTCACAGGTTAATCCTCCTCTGCTTATGCCACCAGTGTGGCTGGATCTGGTAAGCTCAGGTAACATAGAAGAAGAAGAGAGTGACTCCATCCACATTTTTACCTAAGAGGTCAGTGGTTTGTTGTTGTTTTGGGTTTTTTTTTTTTATTTGGACTGTGAAAGGTCCAGCGTTAAAACTCCTCTTCCTGTTGGGCCCTTAAATCACATCTTTTGGTTCCCCAGAGAATGCCCTTGACTGTGAGATGACCTGCAGTGAGACCTACTCTGCCTATCATGTGAATCTATATGACATAATGCAATATTTATTTGGGCCAGTGAATAGTTAAAGGCAAGAAAATGACTCTGTAATGAGATTTTTTTAAGACACTTGAATGAGATGAATATAAATAAAATTCTCTCCTTAACAGGTCAGCATTCTTCTTTCATGAATGCAATTTTTCATACCCACCTCTTCCTATTCACTCTATAGGGGACCCCTGAGAACTGACCGAATCAGGACTGGGAACTCCATTAGATGGCAGGATGCTTTAACATGCAAAGTTCAACACAGCAGCAAATAAATCTCTCTGTTCACTTCCCCCCCTGAGATGACTTCCTTCCTTGTTTCCTGTAGCTGGATATCTGCTATGCAGGAGGAGGGGCGGG
>NW_010298194.1:0-1486 GCF_000700745.2 Antrostomus carolinensis
GGGTGTGATTTATTTCATTATTTTTTTTTCTCCTTCCCAGATTTATTGGCGAATCTCAGCCCAACAAAAGAAGGCAGCACCGAAATCTCCCCGCGGAAAACGGGACTTCGCTGGGTCTTAAATTACCAAGTAACCACGTTGCAAAAAAAAAAAAAAGTTAAGAACAGCGAAGAAAAAAAAAAGAATTAAAAAAAGGGAAGGGAGAACCCCCCTCCCTCGCCACACCACCTCAATTAAATTAAATTTGCTGATTAAAAGCGCTTCTGAATAAATCTGGTCAGGATTAAGAAGGGGAACCCCCCCAAAAAAAAGCGAAAAAATTATTAAAATTCCAAATATTTTAAGGGATGTGAGATCGCGGAGTGGTGCTTTGTTTATAGGGGGGTGTCTGGCGGCTGCGGAAACATTCCTGGTGGCTCCTTGCTTAATAAATAAGGTTAAAAAGGGGTTTTAAATTCAACTAGATCCAGAAAAATACCTTTTTTTTTTTTTTTTTTGCCCTAAAAGCTGAGTAAAACCTGCTCAGGTCACAGGTAGCAACTTTCCTGGGTGAAAAAAATAATGAATCAACCTTCCAGCTTTTATTTAATATTTATATCTATTTAATTTAATTTTATTTTTAAATGGGGGGTCTCTTTTCATGATAAAGTGGGAAATATTCCCTCCAACCCCTAAAATGAAAACGACAGTGGCGCTCATGACGTCACACCCGTGACGGACAAAGACTTCGTGGCGTAAAATTATGAAAAGCCACATTTTTTTGCCGCGTGCGCACGTGCGTATCTCCGCGCACACCTCTATGCAGAGATACGTCGAGGTGCAATTATTTCTGCTGGGTGTAGAGATGAAAAATCCAAAGGAGTGGGATGTTATTAGGTTCTGCAAGGATAACTCAGGGGTGAAAAATTGTTGTCATTAACTAGAGGCAGTTTTTAATCTTTTATTCTTTCCAGATCTGAAAGCAGAAATTTAATCAGAGGTGCCTCAGGAAAAAAAAAATATCAAATAAAATAAAATAATTCAGGAAACAATAATAGTTGCCTTAATGATGGGGGATGTGGGGGGGTTAATTTTATTTTAATTTTTTTTTTTTTTTGAGATGTGATCACTTAGGCAGAATTAAACTATATATTTGGAGACAACCTCTTGAGCACTTTGGTGAATTTATACATTTACATCGTCTTTTAATCGAGCAACAATTTAATATTTCAGGATTTGCTTAAATACACTCATATTTTCAGGGGGAAAAGACCGTTTCCCCAGTTGACATGCCTTATCTATTTTTATGAGTTCACGTACATTGGGGATGATTTAAACCTCGGGAATACGGAACGAAAGGAATAAATATATATAGAGAGATATATATAATTAATAATAATAATAATAAAGAACCAACCCCCAACCAGCTTTGTATGAGCTGAAAGTGCAAGTGAAGAGTTTCAAATGGCTTTGGGAAACTTGGAGAAGTTTGAGGATGGGGAGGGAG
>NW_010298195.1:0-585 GCF_000700745.2 Antrostomus carolinensis
GTGTCATTTCTGCTGGGTCATGAAACTACACGACAGGTGCAAGCAACACGTGGGGTTTTAAAATTATCTGGATTTGTTATACACAGGAAAAAAACAAAACCAAAAACAAACCATCCTTACTATTTATTTTTATGTGATCTACCTCTGGTACCTTACGCTTAATGGTCAGTGTGATATAAAACTTCAGTCACTGCTACAAAAAGCAGCACAAACAAGCCATGTTACTCTGCTGATTTATACCTGGTGTGGCTACAAAAGGAAAACCTGCTTCTTCCTTGCCATATTAGAAACTACAGATTATAGTAAACACATTTTCAATATTTACTCTGTGCATCTTGGCTCAGGGCTGTTAGTGTTTTTAGGGTAAAACCTCTTGCATGTATTCATAACTTAATTCCTTACTGAGACCCCTCAGATCTGTGTCAATTAATGGTTTCTTGAGATGTTGTTATGATTTTTAAAAAGGCCTATGACTTTTCAAATAAGAATATATTTTAAAAATATATTGAAGAATCCTTTCGTTACTTGTTCATGGAACTCAGTGAGAGTGGGGAAGAAAAGTTTTGTAGGCATTTTCTCCCTCAT